>NW_022604091.1:0-3500 GCF_008692095.1 Etheostoma spectabile | reverse complement strand
CGCTCCTTCTTTACCCGCTGGACCCTGAAGGACCCCTCCAGGACCAGCTCCCCGAAGCCGCCCAGGTCCGGCCCGCTCCAGTTCACCAACAGGGACTCAATTTCCTGTGAGGAGTCGGGGGGGAAAGGTCACGGGTCATGTCTCCAAAAACCCACTACAGGTCTGGATCAGGGCAACGAGCCGGATGCAACCAGCACATAGTCACAGATAAGAAAGTGGATTTGTGAGACTAGCCAGACGCTCCTCCGCGGTGCGGTGGAGGAGGATCTGGATGTGTGGACTAGCTAGACCCTCCTTTACAGTGCTGTGGAGGATGTTCAGGGAGTGTGAGACCATCTAGACCCTCCTCTGCAGTGCTGTGGAGGAGGGTCTGGATGTGTGGACTAGCTAGACCCTCCTTTACAGTGCTGTGGAGGAGGTTCTGGGAGTGTGAGACCATCTAGACCCTCCTCTGCAGTGCTGTGGAGGAGGGTCTGGGAGTGTGAGACTTGCCAGACCCTCCTGCTTGGCGTTGTGGAGGAGGGTCTGGATGTGTGGACTAGCCAGACCTTCTTTGCAGTGCTGTGGAGGAGGGTCTAAGGAGGGTCTGGGTGTGTGGGACTAGCCAGATCCTCCTCTGCAGCGCTGCGGAGGAGGGTCTGGATGTGAGACTAGCCAGATCCTCCTCTGTAGTGCTGTGGAGGAGGGTCTGGATGGGGGGACTAGCCAGATCCCCCTTCTTGGCGTTGTGGAGGAGGGTCTGGGAGTGTGGACTAGCTAGACCCTCTTTTACAGTGCTGTGGAGGAGGGTCTGGGAGTGTGAGACTAGCCAGACCCTCCTCTGCGGCGCGGTGGAGGAGGGTCTGGGGGGTCTGAGACCAGGTTTCGGCGTGCAGTCCTACCTGGAGTCTCACGGCGTGCTCCTGCTTCCTCTTCATGTCGTTGATGTACCACGCCACCGCTGTCATGGTGATGATGGCGTCCTCAATGACCTCATAGCCGGGGGCGCTCTTGTCAAAGTGCTTAGAAAGTTCCTGGGGAAGACATTTGGACATTTGGACATTTTGGACATTTGGACATTTCTGTAACAAGTTGATAACAAACTCTGATTCTTTGTCAAAGCGCAGATAAAAAGATAAAAGGAAGGAGAAGAAGAGAGAGAGAGAGTGTGTGTGTTTCTCTGTGTGTGTGTGTGTGTGTTTCTCTGTGTGTGTGTGTGTGTGTTTCTCTGTGTGTGTGTGTGTGTGTTTCTCTGTGTGTGTGTGTGTGTGTGTCTCTTTCTGTCCGTGTGTGTGTCCTTGCCACGTGCACCATATCTTTCTGAACGCAATCTTATTTTCCGAGGTCACGTTTCCAATCCTCCTCTCATCTAAATCCACCTCTACAGTATTGCAGTATTACCTGGAGCAGCAGGTGTATTTGAGGTAGTACCTGTAGTATTGCAGTATTACCTGGAGCAGCAGGTGTATTTGAGGTAGTACCTGTAGTATTGCAGTATTACCTGGAGCAGCAGGTGGTATTTGAGGTATTACCTGGAGCAGCAGGTGGTATTTGAGGTACTACCTGTAGTATTTGGGGTATTACCTGGAGTAGCAGGTGGTATTTGAGGTACTACCTGTAGTATTTGGGGTATTACCAGGAGTAGCAGGTGGTATTTGAGGTAGTACCTGTAGTATTGCAGTATTACCTGGAGCAGCAGATGGTATTTGAGGTAGTACCTGTAGTATTGCAGTATTACCTGGAGCAGCAGGTGGTATTTGAGGTACTACCTGTAGTATTTGGGGTATTACCTGGAGTAGCAGGTGGTATTTGAGGTACTACCTGTAGTATTTGGGGTATTACCTGGAGTAGCAGGTGGTATTTGAGGTAGTACCTGTAGTATTTGGGGTATTCGAATTCGAATATGGAATTGATTAACTGGTCACTCAGCGCTATTGACAAGATTTTTTCATCTAAACATGCTTCTCCGGGGGAGCCGGACTGCCCCAGCGGGACGTTCCCTGCAGGCTACGCTCGCGATTCCTATTCCCGGGAGTGGCAGGTGGTCTGCCTGGACGTTCTCACTGTGGAGGACGTTGAAGACATTTGGATAATTGGAATTCTGTTGGTGGGGCTCCTGATCATCGGACTTGGGGTCTCACTGACCTATCGGAAAATTGGTAAGACAGCCGCCAGCAAATTCACCCACAAGCTGTCTGGGGAACTTAAAGAGTGCCTACACGGAGTGGTTGAGGGGATGAAGGTTTTACATCTAAGGGCTAACCAGTCCGGTGAACTGTCTCGTAACATCTCAGACCGGACCGTGGAAGCGCAGAAGGGGATTGATACCAACAGGGCCCAGTCGGTGGAGTTGCTTCGTGTGACCACCGGACTGGCAGTGAAGGTAGATGGACTGCAAAAATCACTACGTGATATGGATGCTCGCATGACGCTGAGGTCGGTGACAAATGATTGATGGACATTGATTTGGATAAATTCTACCGAGTCACCCTAAATTGGACTGCAACTGATCAACTACCCCCCCCCCCCCCCCCCCCCCCCCCCCACCCTTCACCCGAGCAGGAAAACAACCAGCAGCTGGCCTTCTATCTCGTCCTGTGCTCTGGTTATCTCTTCAAGGTCACGCCGATGAACTGAGCTTTTAACAACACAGACAGTTTGACGCGCACATTGCACACACAACTCATTATCTCAAACACGCACCATACACTCCCTCCCCCATCCCGCCCAACATCCATATGTCTGCCTCGTTTCTGTGTTTCTCGCACCCTCTATATGCCACCTCAAAAAATTCCTTCATGTGTCCACATGAACTGTGTGTTGTCTTGCATTATGATATGTTGTTATGTCTTGTACTTTATCTTGCTACAATGCTGATTGATTCTGTTTCTGATGCATCTGAAGTGAAGTGTGCGCATGCGCTGAAAAGTGCGAGCTGCCTGTTGCAGTGCTCCGTCTCTGTCTTCTTACTACTGGTGCTACTGTGATACAGAGTTTCCCTTCGGGGATCAATAAAGTATTTCTGATTCTGATTCTGATTACCTGGAGCAGCAGGTGGTATTTGAGGTACTACCTGTAGTATTGCAGTATTACCTGGAGCAGCAGGTGGTATTTGAGGTACTACCTGTAGTATTTGAGGTATTACCTGGAGCAGCAGGTGGTATTTGAGGTACTACCTGTAGTATTTGGGGTATTACCTGGAGCAGCAGGTGGTATTTGAGGTACTACCTGTAGTATTTGGGGTATTACCTGGAGTAGCAGGTGGTATTTGAGGATCCTCTGCACCGGTTTGAGCAGATACGTCTCCAGGGGCAACGAGTGGTTCAGAGTCGTCTGTCGTTCCTGGAAGAACCGACCCAGACTCTGGTTCTTCATGCAGTCCCTCAAGACCGCCACCGAACTGGGGGGGGGGGGACAGAGAGAGAGGGGAGGTGGAAGAGAGAGAAATAGGGAGAGAGAGGATTCAGGATTAAACTCAAGAACTCAGACAGAACCAGATTGTAACAAACTTAAAAAGAGCA
>NW_022604090.1:0-1738 GCF_008692095.1 Etheostoma spectabile | reverse complement strand
AGGACACACCTACACACACACACACACACACACCTACACACACATACACACACACACACACACCTACACACCACACACACACCCACACCACACACACCCTACACACACCTACACACACACACACACACACACACCCCTACCTACACACACACACACACACACCTGCAAACACACACACACACACCACCTACACACACCCCTACACACACACACACACACACACACACACACACACACCACCACACACCCACAGATCCAAGTGCAACATTATAATCAGTGAGAGAAAGGTTGAACATTAACACTCTTCATCCTCAGCCCTTTAGTAAATAAGGAAGTAAACTTTATTTATAACGCACCTTTCACAGACTAGAAGGTCACAAAGAGCTTTACAGTAAAAACAAATAAACAGCAACACATAAAACACTGAGCCATGTTGCTCGTTAACAGCTCGTCTATAAAGACGTGTCTTCAGGTGTTTTTAAAAGTTTCTACAGAATCCAAAGCTCTCAAAGCTAAAGGAGAGAGGTCCAGAGCCTTGGATCCACCACAGAAAAGACTCGATCACCTTTGGTTTTAAAACGTGTTCTGGGGACAGGTAGAAGGTCTGAAGACCTCAGAGAGAGACCAGGAGTGTGGGGGGGGCGTGTAATAGATCCTGGATGTAAGCGGGAGCTCGACCATGCAAGGCTCTATAAGTAGTGATTAAAATTTTTATAATTCACTCTAAAACCTACTGGTAGCCAATGAAGAGCCTTAAGCCCCGGAGTGATGTGGATCTCCTGCTGGTCTCAGAGTGATGTGGATCTCCTGCTGGTCTCAGAGTGATGTGGATCTCCTGCTGGTCTCAGACTAAAGTCCTGCTGCTGGTTCTGAACAACTTGCAGTTTGTCCATAGATGATTTGTTTAAACAAGTGTACAGGACATTACAATAATCCAAAGGTGAAGAAATAGAAGCAGAGACCAACCCTGGCAGCAAGAACTCAGGGTCCACCTGCCCTGCAGCTCAGGACCAGATCAGACCCGGACTCACTCCTCTTATTTTAACAGCCCGACCTTAAAGAGTTCTTCAGGTTCTGCAGAACGACAAACTACGTTTCTGGAAAAAAGACACAAAAGAAAAACTACTAAAATATTGTACTCAAGTAAAAGTACCAATACTTTGATGAAATATTATTTAAGTACAAGTAAAAATACCTTTATAAAAATGTACTCAAGTAATAAGCAGTTCATTTAAAATGTACTTTAAGTTAAAGTTACTTAGTTACATTAAAAAAAACTGTAAAACAAGGCAGGGGGGGGGGGGTCTCTCCCATGTAGTGAAAATAGGACAAGGGCTCATAAATTTCAACTATTTGGTTTTTAATTAAAGAAAAATCTTTACAAATGCACACACATTTAATAATGAGGATGCATTATTATCATTAACAGATGTCCCACATGACCTTTAAGACTCTTAGAAAGGTTTAATGTGCAGTTTTAGTTCAGACCGTCCCATAAAACGTCTTCAGACAGTCGTTTTAACGTGAAAGTACCAAACATGGTTAGTTCTGAGGGCCGTCCTTCTTTTCTTCACAAACATAAACAGTTATAATGCTAATCACCCAGACTAGCAGCTAGCTTCTACAGCTATGTCCACAGCCCAGACAGCAGCTAGCTTCTACAGCTAATGTCCACAGCCCAGACTAGCAGCTAGCTTCTACAGCTAATGTCCACAACCCAGACTACAGCTAGCTTCAC
>NW_022604089.1:0-6751 GCF_008692095.1 Etheostoma spectabile | reverse complement strand
TTAGAGACTAAAAAATTGATTTAGAAAATAAAAATAGTAGATTTTGGTCGGCCTAGCAAACAAAGACTTTAAAAAGACTATTTTATATTATTTATATTTATATATTATGAAAAAGGTTTTGTGTGTGTGTGTGTGTGTTGTGTGTGTGGTGTGTGTGTGTGTGTGTGTGTGTGCGTCTCACCGTGCTGGTGAAGTTCCCCTGCACCAGCCCCTCGACGTACAGCGCCGCCTTCAGCCCAGCGGCGAAGGCCCCGAGGTCGTCGACGGTCAGGCCCGCGGTGACGGCCCGGTACTTCTGGACCACCGACCAGCGGCTGTGCTCCAGGATCTGCAGACGGACGTCCCTGCAGCACGGGGGGGGGACGACACACGTCTTTTTAGTTAGTCGCTCCAGAAAAGGTGATTATGTAATCACATAATTCAACACATAATCAGCCAAAGTACTCAACTACGCCGCACTTTTGCCGCATAAATTGCAGATTTCAGCGCAAAATAACGTGGAGCTTGCATGATGTCATAATCATGCATTTTTGTTGAAAAATAGTCACAATATCTTATCAGAAAAATGTTGTTTACTTCACACAAGAGCAGCCATTTCCCCTGTTGCCATGGGAGCGTTATGAGGGATGTAATTACGTGACACGACAACAGTCACTTTTTCATCAAACAGCAGGTTTTGCAAGTTCCCCGCAATTTCATCACATACATTGCATAATTATGCATTTTTAAGAAACCGTGTCGCATAATCAAGGATTTTTGCAACAATCACAAAAAAACTCTTGATTTTTTAAGGTTGGGTTTACTGAGGCAGTTTAAACGATCGATAGACGTCAAATTAAAAAACTAAAATCTTTATAGTTGCCCTTTAAATATAATATCTGGTAACTGGTAATAGATAGATATACATATTGATCGAAATAAAATGGGTTACAGCAACAAAATCAGTACGTGTGTGTGTGTGAGAGAGAGAGAGAGACTGTGCATGTGTGGAGAGAGAGACTGTGTGTATGTGTGTGTGTGAGAGAGAGAGAGAGAGACTGTGTGTGTGTGTGGTTGTGTGTGAGAGAGACTGTGTGTGTGTGTGTGTGTGTGACAGAGAGAGACTGTGTGTGTGTGGGTGCGTGCGTGCGTGTGTGTGTGTGACAGAGAGAGACTGTGGTGTGTGTGCGTGCGTGCGTGCGTGTGTGAGAGAGAGAGAGAGAGAGACTGTTGTGTGTGTGTGAGAGAGAGACTGTGTGTGTGTGTGTGTGTGTGTGTGTGTGTGTGTGCGTGCGTGAGAGAGAGAGGAGAGAGAGACTGTGTGTGGTGTGTGTGTGTGTGTGTGTGTGTGTGGTGTGTGGTGTGTGTGTGTTGTGTTGTGTGAGACGTACTTGCCGAGTCTCTCCGGTTTGATGAGGATGTTGAAGTAGGTTTTCTTCAGCTGCTCTGAGAACATGTTGAAGACGCCCGGGTCGGCGCTGAAGTCCGCCAGATGATCCACGATCAGTCTCAACAGCAGCTGGACCGGGGACGAGGGACGGCAACGGGGAGCAAACACAACGGAAAATAATAATTAATAATAATAATTTCTCTTTTTTTATGTGCTTTCTCTTGCGCATTGCACACAATACTAGGGAGCACATACGGGGAGCAGATCTGACAAAATGTAAGTGCAGCTTCACAGTTGAACTGCAAAAAAAAAACCTGTCCCCGTACCGTCCCGGTGGGGACAGGTGGAGGCGGAGTGCACCGTGTGCAAAGCAGCGCATCTGTCTTAGTGTCTAATGAAGGTGCTGAGACCTCAAAGCTCCCATGGACACCGGAAAATCTTATCTCATTACACGGGAAAGCTTTTAAGAGATATTTACTTGAAGCTGACACAGAATACGTCATATTTAAACATGATTTTATATTTATTTATATGAAAAGAGCTATTATTTTGTTACAGGTTGTTATTATTTTATTTCTATACCATTGAGGCATAATAAAGCACGTTCATTAACCTCTGAGAAGCTTGTCTGTCTTTGTGTCTCGAGGCCGGCCGAGTGTCCTCTTTTTAGGAAATCAACATATGCTCACACCTAATTTTGGGCTTTAGCAGCTATGGGGGGGGGGGGGCTGAGAACCGTTAACGGTCTGGTGGATGCGTGTCAGTGCGTCTCCTCACCGGCAGCTTGTGGTTGAAGCCCTTCAGGCGGACCACCAGGCCGTGCTCCCCGGCCACCAGCTTGTACTCCAGCTGGGCCACGTCGGCCTCGTAGGCCGGCTCCGCCAGGTTGTGGGCCAGGATGTTAACGAACAGGTCGAACAGAACCAGACTGGAAGAGACACAAAGGGGTCAAACACGCAGACGTGGACCTGTGGATCTGTAGCTCGGTTTCATCCACGCGTTTAATATGAATTAGGTGATATTGAATGAAAAATGCCTTCTGGAAAAAGTCAAATTAGATGGAACTTCATGAATATTAAAGGAAATATGTTCGGTCTCATCTGATGTTCTCTTGATATTTTTCGGCTTAACCCTCATGTTGTCCTTGGGTCAAATTGACCCGTTTTCAGTTAATTTTTAAATTATTTTTTTTGTCACATAAAATGGGCCGACGAATAAAACATTAAAAATATCAAAAATCTTTGGGGGAAAAAAACTAAATCGTCAAAAAAAGCACCCAAAACATTAAAAAAGTGACAAAAATGTTGGAAAAAGTGATAATAATATTGAAAAAAAAAAAAAGTGACCATGGTTGACAGAAGACAACACAAGGGTTATGTGATAAACGCTGATGGAACCTTATCTGCCGAATTAATAATGAGTTGTGATTAAGTTTTAGGTCATTTTATGGTTGCAACCCGCCACCAAACGCAGAAGAAGAAGAAGTTGTAGTTCATTTCCCCCAGTATGTCCTCTCTGTCTCACACATGGGGGGTGGGGGGGTAACAAAGACAGATGGACGTGGACGGACGAGGAGACGAGAGACTTTCTACATTTAATTTATCAGGAACTCGTGAAGGAAATGGCCGACAAAGGTGAGGACGAGCCGTGGGACGTCCTGGGAGACAATGGAAGACGCTCAGACAGAGAGACATGTCTCAAAAAAAGAGTCTCACAGCGGTGCCGGGGGGGGGGCAATAAAAGACATCTGCATCGTTGTTTTCTTATAATAGCTCGAATGTCTCTATCAGCTGAAACATGAGACTATGACAACATGTCCCATATGATCATGTGATGTTGATCATGTGATGGAGGCGGCAGCCATTTTGTCTAGAGACACTTTGTTGTTGTTGAATGTCGTGATTCAGTGAAAATGAATGGAAACACCTTAAATGTCTCAAACCAATCCGATACACCAGTCTGACCCTAAAGCAGCGTGACAGTGTGATGTCATCACGTAACATGTTTTTATCGGCTTTAAAGCCGCTGGATGGAAACGCGCTTTCACCAGATTTATCCACAGGAGTTTTTCTTACCGAACTTCAGATAATTGGATGGACACGAGGATGAAACTGAGCTTGTGATGTGTGTGAGAAACGTCTCTTACTTCTCAGGACTCTTCTGAATGATCGGGGAGATCAGGTTGAAACGGATATAAGCTGAAAGACATCAGACATCACGTTAATTTAGATTTACTGAAAAAGGTATTTACTGTCTTGAGCCACAACATTTTAATTTCATTCTTTTAATTTAATTAATAAACAAAAAAGCATAAAAAATATTGGAAAAAGTGACAAAAACTACAAAAAAACCACTGGAAGTAAGCCTCAAATCTTTGGAAAAAACGGCTAAAATTAAAAAAAAAAAAAGTGTCAAAACGTCAACAAAAGGCACAAAGACATTTGAGGGGAAAAAACGAAAAAAAATGTTTTTTTTTTTAAAGCAACAAAACATTGAGATAGGGACAACAAGTGTTTCTCCATGTTGAGGGAAAGACAACTCAAGGGTTAAAGAAATGCAGATAAACCAGTTATTCTCCTATCCCAGAATGCACTGGCCGAGCCAGACCCCCCTCCCCGGTGCTGTGGAGGAGGGTCTGGACACCCGACTCACCCTTGGGGATCTTGAACTTGTTGTCCTTCTTGTACCACAGGCGGCCGCGCTCGTTGTTCACGATCCGGATCGGAAACTCGGAGTCGGGACAGTCCGACTCCTTCAGGGTGAAGTCGGTCGCTGCAGGACGAAGAAGGAGAAGAAGAAGAAGAGGGAGAAAAGAAGGAGAAGAAACTGTCATGAAGGAGAAGAAGAAGGAGAAGAAACTATCATGAAGGTGATGACACTAGAGCCCGACCGATAAAGGATTTTTAAGACCGATACAACAAATATTTGGTTATTTAAATATCCGATATATATTTTAAAAAGAAACAGATTTCCCTAACGTTAACGTTATTTGTAGTTATTTATGAGTTCTCACTAAAATAATATGATAATAATTTGTTTTATTGTCACAACAGAACATCAAAATATATTAAAGTTCTGATGAATAAAAAGTAGAAAAATAAGAACTTAAGATATGAAACTTAAACAAAACATTAACAAAAAATACAACAGGGACGTTGTAGAGCGTCCTCTGGGGGACAGACTATGCAACACCATCACTAACAGGGACGTTGTAGAGACAGCGTCCTCTGGTGGACAGACTATGCAACGCCATCACTAACAGGGACGTTGTAGAGACAGCGTCCTCTGGTGGACAGACTATGCAACGCCATCACTAACAGGGACGTTGTAGAGACAGCGTCCTCTGGTGGACAGACTATGCAACGCCATCACTAACAGGGACGTTGTAGAGCGTCCTCTGGTGGACAGACTATGCAACGCCATCACTAACAGGGACGTTGTAGAGCGTCCTCTGGGGGACAGACTATGCAATGCCATCACTAACAGGGACGTTGTAGAGCGTCCTCTGGGGGACAGACTATGCAACGCCATCACTAACGGGGACGTTGTAGAGCGTCCTCTGGTGGACAGACTATGCAACGCCATCACTAACAGGGACGTTGTAGAGTGTCCTCTGGGGGACAGACTATGCAACGCCATCACTAACAGGGACGTTGTAGAGCGTCCTCTGGTGGACAGACTATGCAACGCCATCACTAACAGGGACGTTGTAGAGCGTCCTCTGGTGGACAGACTATGCAACGCCATCACTAACAGGGACGTTGTAGAGCGTCCTCTGGGGGACAGACTATGCAACACCATCACTAACAGGGACGTTGTAGAGCGTCCTCTGGGGGACAGACTATGCAACACCATCACTAACAGGGACGTTGTAGAGCGTCCTCTGGGGGACAGACTATGGCAACGCCATCACTAACAGGGACGTTGTAGAGCGTCCTCTGGGGGACAGACTATGCAACACCAACACTAACAGGGACGTTGTAGAGCGTCCTCTGGGGGACAGACTATGCAACGCCATCACTAACAGGGACGTTGTAGAGACAGCGTCCTCTGGTGGACAGACTATGCAACGCCATCACTAACAGGACGTTGTAGAGCGTCCTCTGGTGGACAGACTATGCAACGCCATCACTAACAGGACGTTGTAGAGCGTCCTCTGGGGGACAGACTATGCAATGCCATCACTAACAGGGACGTTGTAGAGCGTCCTCTGGGGGACAGACTATGCAACGCCATCACTAACGGGGACGTTGTAGAGCGTCCTCTGGTGGACAGACTATGCAACGCATCACTAACAGGGACGTTGTAGAGTGTCCTCTGGGGGACAGACTATGCAACGCCATCACTAACAGGGACGTTGTAGAGCGTCCTCTGGTGGACAGACTATGCAACGCCATCACTAACAGGGACGTTGTAGAGCGTCCTCTGGGGGACAGACTATGCAACACCATCACTAACAGGGACGTTGTAGAGCGTCCTCTGGGGGACAGACTATGCAACACCATCACTAACAGGGACGTTGTAGAGCGTCCTCTGGGGGACAGACTATGCAACGCCATCACTAACAGGGACGTTGTAGAGCGTCCTCTGGGGGACAGACTATGCAACACCAACACGTATAACATGGTTGACCGTTTTAAATATTCATTCATCAGAATCATTTCTTTGTCATTATAAATAATTCTAATTAATGAGTATTTTAAAAATAAAATATATATATATATATACATATACATATACATATATATACATATACATATACATATATATGTATTTTTTTGAAATCGGCCGTTATAAATGTCGTTATATTGGTCGGGCTCTCGTTGATACAGACCGATGAATCTGTTCTCAGCAGGAAGGTGGAGGTCAGGGTTGAGTTCAAAGTCTCCCCGCCAGCGCAGACTCCACTCCTCCGGGATGTCTGACGAGAAGAAACAAACACACCCAGAGATTAACATAACTACAGTTCATCATGTTTAGTTGGTTAAACTCTGGCCAAGACATAACGGTAACCAGAAGGACACGTGGACATATTTATTAGAGCTGCAACTAACGAATATATCCAGTTTGGTCTCTAAAATGTCCAAAAATGATGAAAAATGTGGATCCGAGTTTCCCAAAAAGCCCAAAATGACGTCTTCAAACGTCTCGTTTTCTCCACAACTCAAAGATTTTTTCAGCTTACTGTCACAGAGAAGCAACTAGAAGATATTCACAATTAACGAGCTGACATCACACGTGTTTTACGTTTTTCATAAAGAAATGATACGTGTGTGTATGTGTGTGTGTAAGTGTGTGTGTGTGAGTCTGAGTGTGTGTGTGTGTGAGAGAGAGAGAGAGAGAGAGAGAGAGTCTGAGTGTGTGGTGTGTGTGTGTCTGAGA
>NW_022604088.1:0-4764 GCF_008692095.1 Etheostoma spectabile | reverse complement strand
GAGAAACTAACCTTGTTTCTTGGCGTTCCACAGCGTCCAATTCAAGGTCCTCTGCTGGTCTTTCAAGTTAAGAGAAACTAACCTTGTTTCTTGGCGTTCCACAAGGTTCAATTCAAGGTCCTCTGCTGCTCTTTTAAGTTAAGAGAAACTAACCTTGTTTCTTGGCGTTCCACAGGGTTCAATTCAAGGTCCTCTGCTAGTCTTTCTTTCTGCTGGTTCCTGGTAGTTTCCAGCTCAGGATCAGCTTAACAAGACAACCGTTTTCCTTTTTGTTTGTGCAGGAACGCTGAAGATCCACTACAACGCCGTCCACTTGAAGATCAAGCATCGCTGCACAGTGGCCGGCTGCACCATGGTCTTCAGCTCGCTGCGTAGTCGAAACCGACACAGCGCCAACCCAAACCCCCGGTTACATACAGGCGCCAGCAGAGACGCACACACCCACAGAAACTCACACACAGGCTTAAACTCTGAAACACAAATACACAAAGACACACATGCTCGTAAAGACGCTCACACAAGTACTTGCAAGGACAAATATTGGCACACACATTGGCAAAAGGATGAAGAAGCAAGCACCCTTGTACGCGCACACACCCTGAGACACGGGATAAACGGTCATTCAAAACCCTGTAATGGTTGCCAGGGTGACACACCCCTGCAAGCCGACTCCCCTCCTCCTTCTCCTCCCCCTCTACCCCGGACTCTGAGCCAGGACACCGGCAAAAACTTCACCTGTGACACGTCCAACCTGCACTTACAGCTTCCTCGCAGCTTTCACACCAACCGATCCGCACCGGCTCCCTGCCCTGGCCCCGCCGCCATCTCCATGGCAACCTGCGACAGACAACCTGTGCATGACGTCGCAGAGGGAAAGCAAGAACAGGGTCGCGGCAGCCCACGACCAATCAGCAGCAGCGGCGGCGGTGGGAGTCGGGTCACCTTACGCCGAAGAAGAAGCCCAGGAAGTCGAGCACGCCGGTGAAAATAGAAAGAGAGAAGATGGAGTGGGGTAGAGACTCGGGAAAGGAAGAGTGTTGAAGTCAGGGCTGTAGTACTCTAGTCCGGTCTTGGACTCGAGTCCGGACTCTAGACCGTTTTTCTATGGTCTTGGACTTGTCTCGGACTCGCTAGTATTTGGACTCGGACTCGGCTCCAGGTGTCTTTATTATGTTGATAATAATATTGGAGGGAAAATGAAACCCAGAATGATTGTCTTGATACTGTCATGCATAAGACCTTTATTCTGTCCTGGACTCGGTCTTGACTCGGACTCAACTAGTCCTGGTCTTGAAGTTGTCTTGGACTCGACTTGACTCGGACTCAAATCTTTTTGGACTCAGTCTTGTCTTGGACTCAACTAGTCCTGGTCTTGGAGTTGTCTTGGACTCGACTAAGGTGGTCTTGACTACAGCCCTGGTTGAAGTTGGCTACACTACAACAAATTTACCTTAAAATGTATATGTGTATATATATACTAGCTAAATACTAGCATGAGAAAACGATTTTCTTTAATTAATTTTATTCAGTTGAATAAGTGTCTTATTTACAGCAGAGAGACTGTTTTAAATACATCAGGTCTTCAGCTTTCAGAATACATCAATCAATTGTATGTTGTAGAAACTACTTTATGTCTTATTGGGAAGTATATTAACAATAAAGTTGTCAAGATTGTGATCAAAACATGATATGCCATGCTTGGTACGGCTAAAAAATATAAAATGACACCCTGATAGAATAATATTGAGTGTATGATATTAATAAGAACTGATCAAAATACTCAGTTTTATTTCACTGTAACAAATTGAACGTAATATTTAAAGTGACTTCCTGTAACGAGTGTCCAGCGAGTTCCTGTGAATTCTTTTCACAGTAAAGGTACTAAAGGTACTTCATGTACAGTATTTTATGTATTCATTGTAAAATACAAGACAATTTGAAAGCAACAAAAGCATAAAAAAAGCAACAAGAATGTGGAAAAACAACAAAAATGTGGAAAAAAAAGCAACAAAAACATGGAATAAACCCAGTAAAACATTTCCTTTAAGATGTAAATGAAAATAAAAATGTACAGCAACTTCCTGTCCAGCAACTTCCTGTGAATTCCTTTCACAGTAAATTTACTAAAGGTACTCCATTTACAGTATTTATGAATTCATGTAAAATACAAAACAATTAAACACAACATAAGATAGAAAAAGTAAAAATACAGTAGTTTACTATTTACATAGGGGGGTGTATACTCATGCCCCTGTATTTTAACATAGGGGGGTGTATACTTATGGCCCTGTATTTTAACATAGGGGGGTGTATACTTCTGCCCCTGTATTTTAACATAGGGGGGTGTATACTTATGCCCCTGTATTTTAACATAGGGGGTGTATACTTATTCCCCTGTATTTTAACCCCCTGTATTTTAACATAGGGGGGTGTATACTTATGCCCCTGTATTTTAACATAGGGGGTGGTATTTTAACATGTATACTTATGCCCCTGTATTTTAACATAGGGGGGTGTATACTTATGCCCCTGTATTTTAACATAGGGGGGTGTATACTTATGCCCCTGTATTTTTGTATAATGCCCCTGTATTTTAGGGGGTGTATACTTATGCCCCTGTATTTTAACATAGGGGGGTGTATACTCATGCCCCCTGTATTTACATAAGCAGGGGCACATATTTCTTTCTTTCTTTCTTTCTTTCTTTCAGCGGAAACCCCTGACCAGGTCTCGGTTTCCAGACGGATGACATTTACGCACGCACCCAACCAACCCGGAAATGGGTCGCGATGGTAAACAATGCAGAGCCCGCATCCGTAGTCTCTGAACCTAATGACTGAGCGTGAGTAAAAAGCATGGTGGTGGTGGGGGGGGGGTCGCTGATTAAGATGTCCAAAGCAGAGATTCTGAGCGGATTCGTGAGCGAGCGGCTCGCCGCCGCGGCCCGGGACATCGGGGCGGTCGTGGACCGGATCGTGGCCGGGTACGAGGAGGAGGCGTCGGGCCTGAGAGAGGAGGTGGCCCGGCAGAGGAGGCAGCTGGAGCTGCTGCAGCCCCGGCCCGCACCGGGCCCCGCAGGTCAGTGGCTGCTCCCGCGGCTTCACCCCTGCTGATGCTCCTCGGGGGGGTCAAACCTGGACCCGGGTGCCCGGGTGGTGTCAGCGGGGGAGCGGGTGCACGTGTGCTGAGAGGTGTATGCCTCGATGCAGAGGTCCTGGGTTCGAATCCGATCCGTGACGATTTCCTGCATGCCCCCCCCCCCCCCCTCTTTCTCAAATTTGACGAGAAGAGAAGAGAGAAGAAAAAGAGAGAAAAATGTCAATAAAAATGACTAAAATGTGAAAAAAAGAGAGAAAATTGTGAAAAAAAACTTACATTTTGGGGAAAACCCACGAAAATTTCAACAACCTCGACAGATGTTGAAAAAGTGACAAAATCATCAGAGGAAAGACACAAAAAAGGGTCGAAAAAGACGACATGACGTCAGAAAAATGTCAAAGTGACTAAAATGTGAACAAATGTCAAGTTAAGTGGCAAAAAAAAAGATATAAAAAAGTAACACATTTTAAAAATAAAAGCTTTCAAAATTTTGGGGGAAAACCCACAAAAATTTCAAAAGGCTCCCCCCCCCCTCTCTCTCAGATTTGACCCCTTTCCAAAAAGTTTCTATATCAGAAATTTGGGTTTCTTTCAAAGAAATTGTCCAAAAAGTAACGTTACATTAATAAATTTTTTTGTGTCAATTTTATAGAATTTGGAGAAAAAAACAATTGATAAAAGAACTTTAAAAAAAAAGTGTAAAAATAGAGAGACAGTGTCAATAAAAGTGACTAAAATGTAAAAAAAAAACAAAAACAAAAAAAAAGTTACAAATTTGGGGAAAAACCCTCAAAAATTTTAAAAAGGTTCAGAAAAGGTCGACAAACGTTGAAAAAGTGACAAAATTATCGGAGTTAAAGACACAAAATAATGTAAAAGAAGAGAGAAAAATGTCAATAAAAGTGACTAAAATGTGAAAAAATTCAATTTTCAATTCAATTTAATTTATAGTATCGATTCATAACAAGAGTTATCTGGAGACCCTTTCCAGATAGACCAGGTCTAGACCACACTCCAGAATTTACAAGGACCCAACAGGTCTAGTAGTTTCCTCCAGAGCAGCAACAGGGCCACAGTGGAGAGGAAAAACTTCCTTTTAGGAAGAAACCTCGCCCAGACCCAGACCCAGACCCAGACCCAGACCCAGACCCAGACCCAGACCCAGGCCCAGGCTCTTGGTAGGCGGCGTCTGACGGGCCGGTTGGGGTTAATGAAGAGTGGCAATAACAAAAATAGAAAAAATTAGTAGTTTGTAGCAGTTCTTTGTAGTAGTTCATGGCATAGCAGGACGCTGTGGGCATTACAAGGCCCAGCAGGACGTAGCAGGACGTAGCAGGACGTAGCAGGACGTAGCAGGACGTAGCAGGATGTAGCAGGATGTAGCAGGACGTAGCAGGACGTAGCAGGACGTAGCAGAGTGTAGCAGGACGTAGCAGAGTGTAGCAGGACGCAGCAGGTCGTAGCAGGATGTAGCAGGGCGTAGCAAGACGTAGCAGAGTGTAGCAGGTCGTAGCAGGACGTAGCAGGACGTAGCAGGGCGTAGCAGAGTGTAGCAGGACGTAGCAGAGTGTAGCAGGACGCAGCAGGTCGTAGCAAGACGTAGCAGAGTGTAGCAGGTCGTAGCAGGACGTAGCAGGACGTAGCAAGACGTAGCAGGTCGTAGCA
>NW_022604087.1:0-6095 GCF_008692095.1 Etheostoma spectabile | reverse complement strand
GCCCCGTCAGGCTCCACCTACCAAGCCTGTGTCTGTCCCCAGTTTTCTCCCTAAAAGGAATTGTTTCCTCTCCACTGACGCACTAATTGCTCTTGGGGTGAAACTACTGGAATTGTTGAGTCTTTGTAAATTATAGAGTGTGGTCTAGACCTGCTCTATCTGTAAAGTGTCCCTGGATATAACTCTTTTATGATTTGATACTATAAATAAAATTGAATTGGATTGTTTTGACTGTTCAGACGGTTTGGACCCCCGTCAGGTTGAACTCTGCCCTCTGGTTCATCCTGAAAACCTGATTGGATAACAGTAATGAACCAAAGGAAACCGACACACAATGAAACAAACACATGCCTACGTTGTGTAGCTGTGAGTGGAGATTAACGAAAGGAGCGCAACTGCTCTCCTGCATTGTCCATTTTATTGGTTCACACAACTGATTACATCTGATAACAGTTTATATTGATGAGACTTGGAATGCACACCCTCGTCATTGTTATCAGGACACGTATGATAACGTTAGAAAAAAAGAAAAGAAACAAGCAAAGCTTTGTTTTATAAAACCCCTTTTACTGTTCCTCAAGTCGTCTCCTGATCATAAAATAAAATAAATCCCAAAGCTCCTCTGAAGCGGTTTTTTATCCTCCTGTTGTCCTCGGGTCAATATGAACCTTTAACTAATTCCTATATCTGAAATATAGGTTCTTTTTAACCAAGTCAACACGAAAATATGTATTGGATCCTTACAACGCTCTTTAAAAATAACAATTAATCACTTTCATTCCTCTGATCTATTACTCTGATACTTAACTAGTAAATAAATTCATAATTCTTCTGCTTTTTTTATCTCAAATATTAGGTATAATTCTATATAAGAAGGTTTTTTTGACCATGAATTCCAAAAAGTATACAGTGGAAAACTAGTGGTAGTAAGGTGGTTTTACTGAAACTAAAAAAAAGTCTGAAAAAGGGACAAAAATGTCAAATCTTTTGTCCATTTGGGACCCGGGAGGACAACACGAGGTTAAACAGCACCTGGTGAAATCCTAATTAACGGAGTAAAGGATTGTTTGAGATGGACCGACCCCACGTGATCCTATTAAAGCCCTGATAGGAGGGTCTGGACTGGACAGGAAGGAGGTTCACGTCCTAATGCAGTCCACGTCAGTGATTCTCAAATGGGGTGCGTGTACCCCTAGGGGACTCTGGAGGACTGCAGGGGACGTGAGGTATTCAACACCCGTTAAAAGGCTGTTGTCCAGAACGTAGGTTCTCATCATGTAGACTTCTTTTTCCTACCAAAATGTGACATTTGTGTCGCCTTCTTTGGATCTAATCCTTCCTTCCTTCCTTCCTTCCTTCCTTCCTTCCTTCTTCCTTCCTTCCTTCCTTACTTCCTTCCTTCCTTCCTTCCTTCCTCCTTCCTTCCTCCTTCCTTCCTTCCTTCCGTTTCCTTCCTTCCTTCCTCCTTCCTTCCTGCCATTACAAATTTCTTGCTTTTTTTGAAATTATGTCACTGTTTTTGAAGTTTTTGATGCTATTTTTGACCTATTCCTCCTTCCTTCCTTCCTTTCCTTCTCCGTTCCTTCCTTCCTTCCTTCCTTCCTTCCATCCTTCGTCCTTCCTTCCTTCTTTCCACTTTTACAAGTTCCTTGCTTTTTCAAAGTTATGTCACTGTTTTTGAAGTCTTTGATGCTATTTTTGACCTATTCCTTCCTTCCTTCCTTCCTTCCTTCCTTCCTTCCTTCCTTCATCCGTCCTTCCTTCCTTCCTTCCTTCCATCCTTCGTCCTTCCTTCCTTCCTTCGTCCTTCCTTCTTTCCACTTTTACAAGTTCCTTGCTTTTTCAAAGTTATGTCACTGTTTTTGAAGTCTTTGATGCTATTTTCGTACTATTCCTTCCTTCCTTCCTTCCTTCCTTCCTTCCTTCCTTCCTTCCACAAGTTTCTCACTTTTTTCAGTCATGTCACTGCTTATGAGGTTTTTGATGCTATTTTCAACCTATTCCTTCCTTCATTCCTTCCTACTTTTTACCATCTTTTTCCAAGGTTTTGTCTTTTTTATTTTACAGTTTTTGTCTTCTTTTCTCAGTTGCATATAAGCGTTTTTTTTCCAGTTACCAGGCTGTTGTTTAGCAGATCTATCAAAGAGATTTATCCATCTCTGACATCGCTGTACTGTTCCTCTTTAAATCAGCTCTTAATTTTTTTCTACCAAAAATGATTAGCTCAGGTCAGGGGGTACTTGGCTTAAAGAAACAATTCAAAAGGGGTACATTATTGAAAAAGTTTGAGAACCTCTGGTGGTACACCTACCAGGAAAGGTCAAGAATTTCCATATTACAAAAGCACAAGGATATGTAACGTTTGGGTCATATATTTACCCCGTCTGCAGGGGCGTAGCACAAGATTCTGGCCCCCTGCAGAAAGGCATTTTCTATGGGCCCCTCTCCGCATCAATGAACAGTATAAATGATTAATTCTAGCATCTTGGTCTCACATGAGGGCCCTGGATCCCCGGTACCCGGTGACTTTTCTGTCTTCTCCTGGAAAAGATGGAGACAAGGTTTGTAACGGGAGAACGGGAATGGAGAGATATTTCCCCCTTCATAGAGCTGTGTAGATTGAATTATCACTGTGTGTTATCACACTTCAACTTCAACTTTCAATGCAGCAGACGTTACAGAAACTACAAAAAAATACACCAGATGAGGCGGATGCTGCACGCGGTCACGTTGCAAAGCATGAATGGGGTTGTTGCTCTGCGAGAATGAGGCAGGTAGGGAAACATCCCACTTTACTCACTCTAAAAAACCAGACTACACCACTGCTTAAATTTCAATGGGAGCCTACAAATGGTAACAAAATACACTAGAGCTGCAAAGATTAATCACTTAGTTGTTAACTCTTTTGATGTTAATTGGATTGAGTCATTTTTTTTTAAAGAAAAACAACTAGAAATTCTCTGATGTCAGCTTGTTAAATGTGAATATCTTCTAGTTTCTTCTCTCTCTGTGACAGCAAACTGAATTTCTTTGAGTTGGTCGTCTCGGGCTTTTGGGAAACACTGATCCCCATTTATTCAACATTTTCTGACACTTTATAGACCAAACAACTAATCTACTGTCCTCATTGAGGTTTATAGACCCCCCCCCCCCCCCCCTCCGTATCAACAAGCATTACGCCAAAATATCTTCCAAACAAGATCGGTCCAATAGTGTTTGATTTCTACTGAAGTTGGATTTCTTTAGCAGGTATTATTGAGGTATGAACTGCTGTGGAAATTGAGCCAAAGCCATCGTACAACACTAACAAGTCCTGGGACGACTGACTGTGTGACATTGCCATTTCTAGATTTAATCTCAGCCCCCCCTAAAAATCATAATAATACAAAAAATGTTGTGTGTGGCCAGGTTGGTTCACCTACACTTTGAGGTTTATGCCTCGATGCAGAGATCCAGGGTTCAAATCCCACCTGTGACGATATCCTGCATGTCTTCCCCCCCCCCTTTTCTCACCTAGCTGTCCTATCAAATACAGGTGCAAAAGCCCCAAAAAAGTAGTCTTGAAGAAAGAATACATTTAAAAAAAAAAAAAAAATCTATTTTAGTGTTAGACTTTGCAAACTTGTCTGTTAGTGACAGAGGAAAAAAAATGTCAGGTTCAATGGGCTTGAAAGAGGGTTTATATCCTGTGTCGCTGTCACCAATGCTATGTAACCCTGGGGTGCTAACCCCCCCCCCGCCCTGTATTTAACACAATATTTGAAGCTGATCGGACGAAAGCTCTAGGAGGAGTTCGTTAAAGTACGACATGTGGAAATGGGCAAAATCACACTAATTTTGCACATTCAAAACAAAATGGCAGACTTCCTGTTGGGTTTAGGGGGGGGCTACCATGGAGTTTTATGTCCGCCCTGCCATGATACATATGTGTACCAAGTTTCGTGAGTCTACGATAAACATAGTGCAGGGGCTGAATTTTCGTAATATTGTAGATGGCGCTAGTGAGCCATTTTGGTGCGCCTATTCCCGAGTTTGTGTGTCGGATAATGTGCAGTAATTCTCGGTTGTTAGATGTTGGCGCCCCAGCAAAGACTGGTACATTGGTGATTTTTACCTTTTGGAGATACGTGGTTCTCACAGGGCAGGGACCTCTGTGTTGGGACACTGTACCAGAACCATGGGCTGGATCAACCTTTATTTTGGATGTCGGGTCAAGTTGTTTGGACTCGTGATTTCCTAAAAATCCTGGCTAAGCGTCCCTGGTATCAGTGCATTTATTAGCTTTTTAAAATACCTTTTTAAAATGCATTTTTGTGTCTTTTCTTGTAAAGTGCGTGGTAAAAAGCGGCATTTAATTATAAAAAGCAGAGCATAATCTAAACTAAAGATATGATATTTAACTTTTCTGCATTCAAATGTCTTAAAAGAACAATGTTCTATACGTTGAGTTGTATATTTACATTCTCCCAAATGTTTATCCAGTTTTAGGACACATTTTTTTATGATACGCTTTTTAAATCTCTGTGGTTTTTAACTCTATGTATGAAATGGATGAAATATTTGACTCGATGGACGTCTGTTGTCTTCCTGTCGACCGTGCAACTTTTAGTTTTTTCGGGTCAAAATTCCCCCCCAAAAAATCCTCCAATGTTTTGGTCGTCCACCCAATTTTTTGTCACTTTTTCTAAACTCTTCTTGTAGATCTTTTCGACGTTCTTTGTCCCTTTTTTGGCGTTTTTTTAAACGTTTCTCATCAACTCTTTTTGAATGCAATGAAATTGAATAAAACACCCAAGTTCCATGAAAAGTATAGTGAATTGATCATTTATTTTGCTTGTGAAGACTCCATCCTACACCCAAATTTCTGATAGAAGAAACTTTTTGAAATTGAGTCAAATTTGACATCGAGGACAAACGGAGGGTTAATTTCTCGGAGAACCGAGCTGAGCAGCGTGTCGTCGACGGGCCAAAACAGAGGCGGAGAAACTCCGATTTTTTAAGGTGTATCTGCTCTGATCAGTGTTTGTTTTGGAGAGGAGGAGACCTCTGAAGATGAAAACCCTCCTGAACAAGGAACACTGAAGGAATCCTAACGGTAGACGGGGAAAGTGTCGTTCAAGGCCCTGATTCACCAACCCGACGGTCTCACATTTCACTAAAATAGTTCCCAGAAACGTGTTTTTGGAAACATTTTAAATTTGAAATCAGACGTGCAGCGGCTGAATCTTCATTTCAGATCGACTGAGGTCAGTTTAACCCTCGTGTTGTCTTCCCGTCAAAATTGAAAATCAACACTTTTATTGATGCTTTTTTATCAATGTTTTTAACTTTTTCTTACATTTTTGTCCCTTTTAATTCAATGTTCAACTTTTTTGCCATTTAACACTCTGTAACACTCACTAATCAAGTTTAGTTTTCCGGTATTTTTGGGAATTTAGGGTCAATAAACCTCATTTATAGGAAATCATACCTAATGTTTGAGTTAGAAAAGCACTTCAATTTTTCTTTAAATGCTATAAAATTGAATGAGACGCCCCAAAACTAATGAAAGTAGAGATTTGTACTTGCCAAAGAGCGTTGTGTGGAATCAATCATGTTATTTTGGGGAATAAAAAAGAACGTTGATATTGGAAAACGGGGCAATTTGACCCGAGGACAACATGAGGACAACATGAGGACAACATGAGGGTTAAAAGACTTTCCTCAGATTTTGAGAGACTCGTCACGCTCATCCCGCTCCTCATTTCTGGGTTTAGCCCTCCACCAATCAGATTGGTCATTTGAGTCCAACTGCTCAGCAGTGCCCGCCTTCTGACCAAGCATGTCAGATCGGCCAAATTGAAGGCCGCCCCCCCCCTCGCCAGACTATCCGACGGCCGATTATCGGGTTGGTGGGTCAGCGCCTTTAGTTTTTTCAGACCCTGATGTGAAATCCGAGCTGTGACAGTTTCTTCAGTCAGATTCATTCAAAGAAATGTGAGTGATTAAACAGGGCGTTGTTGTTTTTTTGTCTGTGATATAGTAAAGAGCTATTTCTAAAGCTGATCTGGATCCAGCAAATTCTTTTAAAAGGCATATTCTGTCATGATCCGCAC
>NW_022604086.1:0-10000 GCF_008692095.1 Etheostoma spectabile | reverse complement strand
ATTTGAATTAGTTTAAATATTTTTCCCATTCACTTACAGTGTCTTTCCTCACCAAACCATTATCTACATGGAGTCTGGTGGAGATATGCTGCTCTATATATGCTAAAAGTAGTGATTATTTACACGGAGTCTGGTGGAGATATGCTGCTCTATACACGCTAAAAGTAGTGATTATTTACATGGAGTCTGGTGGAGATATGCTGCTCTATACACGCTAAAAGTAGTGATTATTTACATGGAGTCTGGTGGAGATATGCTGCTCTATATATGCTAAAAGTAGTGATTATTTACATGGAGTCTGGTGGAGATATGCTGCTCTATACATGCTAAAAGTAGTGATTATTTACATGGAGTCTGGTGGAGATATGCTGCTCTATACACGCTAAAAGTAGTGATTATTTACATGGAGTCTGGTGGAGATATGCTGCTCTATATATGCTAAAAGTAGTGATTATTTACATGGAGTCTGGTGGAGATATGCTGCTCTATACACGCTAAAAGTAGTGATTATTTACATGGAGTCTGGTGGAGATATGCTGCTCTATACATGCTAAAAGTAGTGATTATTTACATGGAGTCTGTTGGAGATATGCTGCTCTATACATGCTAAAAGTAGTGATTATTTACATGGAGTCTGGTGGAGATACGCTGTTCTATACACACTAAAAGTAGTGATTATTTACATGGAGTCTGGTGGAGATACGCTGCTCTATACACGCTAAAAGTAGTGATTATTTACATGGAGTATGGTGGAGATATGCTGCTCTATACACGCTAAAAGTAGTGATTATTTACATGGAGTATGGTGGAGATATGCTGCTCTATACATGCTAAAAGTAGTGATTATTTACATGGAGTCTGGTGGAGATACGCTGTTCTATACACAACTAAAAGTAGTGATTATTTACATGGAGTCTGTGGAGATACGCTGCTCTATACACGCTAAAAGTAGTGATTATTTCATGGAGTATGGTGGAGATATGCTGCTCTATACACGCTAAAAGTAGTGATTATTTACATGGAGTATGGTGGAGATATGCTGCTCTATACACGCTAAAAGTAGTGATTATTTACATGGAGTCTGGTGGAGTATGCTGCTCTATACACGCTAAAAGTAGTGATTATTTACATGGAGTCTGGTGGAGATATGCTGCTCTATACACGCTAAAAGTAGTGATTATTTACATGGAGTCTGGTGGAGACATTCTGCTCTATACACTCTAAAAGTAGTGATTATTTACATGGAGTCTGGTGGAGATATGCTGCTCTATACATGCTAAAAGTAGTGATTATTTACATGGAGTCTGGTGGAGATACGCTGTTCTATACACACTAAAAGTAGTGATTATTTACATGGAGTCTGGTGGAGATATGCTGCTCTATACACGCTAAAAGTAGTGATTATTTACATGGAGTATGGTGGAGATATGCTGCTCTATACACGCTAAAAGTAGTGATTATTTACATGGAGTCTGGTGGAGATATGCTGCTCTATACACGCTAAAAGTAGTGATTATTTACATGGAGTATGGTGGAGATATGCTGCTCTATACACGCTAAAAGTAGTGATTATTTACATGGAGTCTGGTGGAGATATGCTGCTCTATACACGCTAAAAGTAGTGATTATTTACATGGAGTATGGTGGAGATATGCTGCTCTATACACGCTAAAAGTAGTGATTATTTACATGGAGTCTGGTGGAGATATGCTGCTCTATACACGCTAAAAGTAGTGATTATTTACATGGAGTCTGGTGGAGATATGCTGCTCTATACACGCTAAAAGTAGTGATTATTTACATGGAGTCTGGTGGAGATATGCTGCTCTATACACGCTAAAAGTAGTGATTATTCACATGGAGTCTGGTGGAGATATGCTGCTCTATACACTCTAAAAGTAGTGATTATTTACATGGAGTCTGGTGGAGATATGCTGCTCTATACACCCTAAAAGTAGTGATTATTTACATGGAGTCTGGTGGAGATATGCTGCTCTATACACGCTAAAAGTAGTGATTATTTACATGGAGTCTGGTGGAGATATGCTGCTTTATACATGCTAAAAGTAGTGATTATTTACATGGAGTCTGGTGGAGATATGCTGCTCTATACACACTAAAAGTAGTGATTATTTACATGGAGTCTGGTGGAGATATGCTGCTCTATATATGCTAAAAGTAGTGATTATTTACATGGAGTCTGGTGGAGATATGCAGCTCTATACATGCTAAAAGTAGTGATTATTTACATGGAGTCTGGTGGAGATGTTTGGTGATGGTGATTTCTGTTTCATGTTAATCTAAAAGGATCTTCCTCTTTAACTAAAAGGTCTGTCTCTGTAGGGATCCATCCCATAATGTTGTCACACACTTAGAATAATAATCTGTCTGCCAGTGGCAACAACAGATCATTTAGTAGACGGAGATTTCCCATCTGCATTACAGCAGCTTGTTTCTCCTGCTTAACACTGAACTAAATTGAAAGTTTGTTGTCCCCTCAGTCCCTTAGACACAAAACCACGTAGTAACCCTTCAAACCACAGCAGATCTTCTGGCATTTGCATCATGTTTGTTCACATTTTTGCAGATCATTGGAATATTTTACAAGTTTGAATGTAACGTCTCACTCTTCTCTTCCTCTCTTTAGACCTGGGAGGAAGCTGTCTGCACAAGTGAGTGTTACAAGAAGTTTCTTAATTAATCATTAATGGCTTCCTGTTATCTGCACACACGTAACAGTGAAGGACTCGTGCTTTTCATGATGTGGGAGGATTTAAGGAAAGTTGCAAAGACTAAAATATCCATGTTGGACTCGTGAGCTCTTATGAAAAAGCCCTGTGTAGTAGATGTTATTTCCTGTATTCTGGTACAGAAATCTCTACTTTATTATTTTTTTAATTTAATGTTTCATCCCGTGTATAATATACTATCTTATCTCTGGACATTTTCGTCCCTTTTTCAGACTTTTTTTTTTTAGTTTCCACTAACACCACCTTACGTTTTACTACTTTTTTTTTAGATTTCATGGTGAATAACCCTCATTTATACAGAATTATACCTAATATTAGAGTTAAAAAAGCAAAAATTATGAATTATTTTAACTAATAGTTAAGATCAGAGGAATTAAAAAGATTAGTTGTATTTATAAAGAGCGTTGGAAGAAATCAGATCCATTTATTTATGGTTGTTTAAGAAATTTAAGGTTAAAAAGAAACTCATATTTCCGATATAGATATTTTTTTAAAGGGGGTCAGATTGGACCCAAGGACAACAAGACTGTTCAATTTTGAATTATTTTAGACTTTTTAACCCTCGTGTTGTCGTCCCGTTGACCGTGCAACTTTTTGTATTTTGGGTCAAAATTGAAACCTTTTTCCACCGTTTTATTCGTCTTTTTTTCAAATCTATGTTGCTTTTCCCCCTGATGTTTTTGTCAATGTTTCTTTTGACATTTTTGTGTTGTTTTTTTTGGACATTTTGGTCCCTTCTTTCAATGGTCTTTCATGAAAAAAAGTTTTTTAAATGCTATAAATTGAATAAAACATCCAAATTTAAAGAAAGCAGTAGGACCATGATTTATTTTGCTTGTGAAGAGCGTCGTGTGGAACAAGCCGCGCTATTTTTCTAAAAATTTTTTTAAATGGTTCAAATCTGACCCAAGGACAACACAAAGGTTCAATTTTTAATTTTTTTTAGACTTTCTAAAGACCCCAGGAAACCTCGTGGCTCCACGACCTCGACACCTTCACTAACCTGTGCTCCACATGTCTTTTGTTTTCTAGTCAACTGCAGCGCCAGCGTCTCCGATGTAGACCTCCGTCCCCCCCCCACCGGTGAGTCTCCACATGTCCCCGCAACAACTTCTCGGCAATTTGTGGTTTTAGATCAGTCTTTAACACTAAATAGTGACAAGCATTGAAAAACAGCGTCATAAGTGTTGGCAAAAGAGACAAAAACATAAGAAAAAGTCGTAAAGAATCGATAAAAAGCGTCAACAGAAGTGTTGCATTTCAATTTTGACGGGAAGACAACATGTGTTTTAGTTTTTTCTATGGTCTCGGATTGGTCTCGGACTCGCTAGTATCTGGACTCTGACTTGTCTCGGTCTCGGCCGCTGGTCTTGCCCAACATGGCTTCTGGTCTGGACCGAGTCCAGGTGTCTTTATTATGTTGATAATAATATTGGAGGGAAAGGGAAACCCAAAATGATTGTCTTGATACTGTCATGCATAAGACCTTTACTCTGTCCTGGACTCGGTCTTGTCTTGGACTCGACTAGTCCTGGTCTTGGACTTGTCTTGGACTCAACCAAGGTTGTCTTGGACTACATCCCTGCATAAGACCTTAACTGAACGTTCCTGTTTTTGTCAGAGTCAAACTGGAACTGTGAAGTGGTTTTGCAGATATTTGGTTGTTTAGTGGGAAACTTTAGAAAAGTCAGGGTCAGAGAAGAAGAAAAGGCTACGCCCTGATTGGTTGTTTTGCGGAGGCGGCGGCCGTGTGCCTGGTGAACCCCCCCCCCCGTCTGTGGTTGGGCCTCTTCAGTCACAGATGTGAAACCTGGTCTTGGCTTTTCTAAGAAGTTGACTTGTGAGAGCGGTGATCCGGAGACGGGCGGTTTCTCACAATCACAGGTCTCCAGATGTGAGATTACCCAACAGTGTAACACTACTACACTTTATAATATATATATATATATATATATATATATATATATATATATATATGTATATATATATATATATATATGTAGTGTGTGTGTGTGTGTACAGTACATATATAGATATACAGTTTGATGGTTTTTTGCGACTGCACTTGGGGACACATTCAAAGTTTTCCCAATTTTCCAGATCGACCGACCTTCATTTCTTAAAGTAATGATGACCTCGTTTCTTTCTCTTAGCTGATTGGTTCTTGCCATAATTTGAATTCTACCAGTCGTCCAATAGGCTGTCGGCTGTGCATCAACCTGACTTCTGATGGTCCCAACTCCATTAATAATGAAGAAACTCCTCTAATGAACCCTGACAAGGCCCACCTGGGGGGGGGGGGCGGGACCATTTCAGGGACTACCTCATGAAGGTCATTGAGAGAACACCAAGGGGGGGGGTACTCCTGAAGAACTAGAATATAAGACATGTTTTTCAGTTATTTTTACTTTTTTGTTAAGTCCATGATTCCCATGTGTTCATTCATAGTTTTGATGCCTTCAGGGACAATCATGAAAATAAAGGAAACTCATTGAATGAGAACATTCAAACATTTGGCCTGTACTGCATATATACATATAAATACATATATAAATATATATATTTATATACTAATAGCTAGCGCTTCGTGATGACAGGATTCCATTTTGAATTGCAGTGGATTACGTTTGAGCGTAGGAACACTACTATAAAACTAAATAAAACCAAGATGTCGTGTTTTTGTCTCCTGCCAGTGAACGCCACACGGATCTGCTTCACCGAGGACTGGTGCGTGACGCAGCTAACCCTCGGCCTGTGGTGCGGCGGCGTCCTCCTTCTTCTTCTTGCCGTCTCGGGGGGGCTGTCCTGGACATACCGCAAATACAGGAGACGTCCCGCTGCAGAGGACAGCGTTGCATACACTCCTGCAAAAACCCAGATGGTATAATATAGAATATATAATATATAATATAGAATATATTATGAAATCGTTGAGCTACTAAACAGAGGCTGGATGAAAACTACCTCGTCTAAATGTGATGATGTGTTACGTATGTATTGGAAGGACTAATATATATTAATAATAGTACATCATTGTAAATGGATATGTCTTAATGTTATATCTTTATGATATATAATGATAGTTATGATATTAAATAATATTAGATTATATATTTTATGACTAATAGAGCTTCAGAGAATGGAAGAGGAAATATATACTATGTTTTATAAGAGGAGTTTTAAAGGTTTTCAGGGGGGTTCTTCCAAGGTCCAGGAGCCCAAATAGAGACGTCCAGGTGTTTCCAGACGTTTGTGGAACACATCAGGATGTAAACAGAAACAAAGGAAATGATTTCCTGTTTTTAAAATGGTGCTTTTGATGCAGGAATTATGAGACTTTGTCTTCATTTTGTTAAACGAGCTGCAGCGTCCGTCCAGTCTGTGGTTAGACCAGGACGGACCCTTCTGGGTTCAGGGCCAAATACCGAGCCCCCCCAGAAGATGGTTTTAGCCGTTTAAGGGCAGCTTAACCCCCGAGGTTAACGTTGTCCTCATGTTGTCCTCATGTTGTCCCCATGTTGTCCCCATGTTGTCCTCATGTTGTCCTCATGTTGCCCTCATGTTGCCCTCATGTTGTCCTCATGTTGTCCTCATGTTGCCCTCATGTTGCCCTCATGTTGCCCTCATGTTGCCCTCCTCATGTTGTCCTCATGTTGTCCTCATGTTGCCCTCATGTTGCCCTCCCTCATGTTGTCCTCATGTTGTCCTCATGTTTGTCCTCATGTTGCCCTCATGTTGCCCTCATGTTGTCCTCATGTTGTCCTCATGTTGCCCTCATGTTGCCCTCATGTGTCCCCATGTTGCCCTCATGTTGTCCTAATGTTGTCTCATGTTGTCCTCATGTTGTCCTCATGTTGCCCTCATGTTGTCCTCATGTTGCCCTCATGTTGTCCTCATGTAGTCCTCATGTTGCCCTCTCTGTTGCCCTCATGTTGTCCTCATGTTGCCCTCATGTTGAAGTTAACTGAAGTTAATAAGTTAATTTTACGTAGTTTTGAAAACCTCAAAAAAAGTGACAAACATTGAAAAAAGCGTCAAAAGTGTTAAAAAAAAGGGACAAAAACATAAGAAAAAGTTGATTATAAGCATCAAAAAAGTGTTGATTTTCAATTTTGACTGGAAGACGACACGAGGGTTAAAGACAGGAAGTTCTTCTTAGGTTTTTAATCCTCCGAATGAAGTCCTTGTTCCCGGTGTTGAACCGGAACAACACGGCTGGAGTAAAACTCCAGATTTCTCCCAACGATCTAACAAACCCAGCGTCTGAATATGAATATGTCAGATGCTAAAAATACTCGGTGTTGTTGCAGAACTACGATGTCCAGACGTCTCGCAGGTGTCTCATATGTCTTTTCCACCAAAGCTAACCAGGTTCTGGTTCTGGTGCTGGTTCTACTCTCCAGTTCTCTAAGAACCAGCTGGATCTTCCCCAGCCTGAGAGCCAGCAGACCGTTAGTGTCCTCCCCAGACCATGGTGGTTCTGGTTTCCTCCCCAGACCACGGTGGTTCTGGTTTCCTCCCCAGACCACGGTGGTTCTGGTCTCCTCCCCAGACCATGGTGGTTCTGGTTTCCTCCCCAGACCACGGTGGTTCTGGTTTCCTCCCCAGACCACGGTGGTTCTGGTTTCCTCCCCAGACCACGGTGGTTCTGGTCTCCTCCCCAGACCACGGTGGTTCTGGTTTCCTCCCCGGACCACGGTGGTTCTGGTTTCCCATCCATGTCCAAAGCTAACATCAACAGCTCTCTATGGTTAACACCTGACGTAACCGGTTCTTATCTCTAGACCAGCGCTACGTTGGTGCTGAGGTGGAACCCGTGTTCTTAGCCCAGAGCCAGGTTTATTTGTGTGGAAAAGCAAAGAACCGGTTCGATATCTGGCCCTGACTCCGAACCAGAACCAGAACCGCCTTGGTGGAGACGACACATGTGAGCTGTAGTCTGGTTGTAGAGAGCTGGTCTGGCCGGAGCTTCACCAAAGTCTTTTGTGTGCAGCAGCTGGTTTAAGCCTCGTATTTTTGACCCGGGGCTGACGTTCTGGTCCAGATGAAGTGCCCCGATACACAAAGCCGACCTCAACCCAACGGACGCCGCTACAGGACGACGGATCGAACGTCCGCGTCTTCACGGTCTCTAGAAAAACTTCGATTTGCGTCCAATACATAAATGTAAATGTGCTGTATTTATAAAGCACTTTTACAAGAACCATTCACCATCACACACAACCACACACCTGCTCATCAGATACACACTCACATGGCGCAGCATCGGGGAACTCGGGGTTCAGTGTCTTGCCCGAGGACACTTCAACATGGGACTGCAGGGCCAGGGATTGAACCCCCAACCTTCCAACTGGCCGCTCCACCACTGGTCCACAGCCGCCCCTCGTACATAAGTTCCCTCCAATATCGTGAAATATCGCAATATCAGTCGAAACTATCGCAATTAGATATTTTCCTCATATGTGCAGCTCTACTTAAAAACCTGGATTCAGACACACACACACACACACACACACACACACACACACACACACACCACACACACACACCTGACCGCGTGGTGGTCAGTGATAAACGTGATAACAGAACCCAGAGATATCAACTCGTTGGCTTTGTGTATCGGGGCTTCCAGCGAATGCAACGACAAAAACCCAAATCCCAAATGTCACCGGGCTCGGATCATCGCCGATGTCCGAGGTCAGAGGTCAAAGGTCACTGCACAAAAAATGTGTGATATAAATAAAATACACACACACACACACACACACACAGTGACTCTAAAATGACCCGCGGTCGACAACGAAGGGAAATGAAGAGGAAGCCGACTCTCCGTCAGAGCTTCAGCTGATCGACAGTGTTATTAATCTTCCTCTGTGGAAGTTGGGAGATTTATTTATGAATTATATAATAAATAAAAGAGTAATATGTCACGTTAAAGAGTCTCTGTGCTGCACGGAGGAGCTCGACGTGTGATATACAGACTTTATGTTGCATCTCAGGGCTCCTGGACCCGGGTACCACCTGAAAATCAGGATTATTTTTATTTTTCATTTTTCATTTTCATTTTCATGCTCTTTATGAGTTTTTATTTTACATGTTTCATCATGCAGTGCTTTTGGATTTGCGTAAATATAAAGTGCATTACAAATTAAATGCATTATTATTATTATTTCCATGAGATCAGGAAAATCCAAGGCTGTTAAATCTGTTTTTAGTTGCCTTTATGCCTTTTTAATTTTTATTTTATTTGATTTATGGGGCTTTTTTCGGCTTACTTTTATATCCTGTCTTTTATCTGTGTATGCAAGGTTTATTCGAGGTATTTCCCACAGTTTCTGCTCTTTAAATGCTGCATTAATAGTTATTATTATTATTATTATTTTGCCGAGAAAACACCTTTAAAAACACATTTTATTGACTTTAGAGCTGCAACTAAAGTTGTGAGCAATGAGCAAAATTAAAGCATCAAATTCTCACTTTTGAGAAGCTGAAAATGGTGAAAAATGACGATTAATCAACTGATTTATTGTGTAAAACCCAAACTACGAGCTAAACGAGGCTCAAGGAGACTCCTTTATAAAATACAGACTCATTACATTAGATTTAAAATATAAAAACATGAAGAAATGCAGCTTTAAAGACAGAAAAACTACTGATCAGGTCATTATGAAATGTGATTATATGCTTTTTATTTTTTATAATATCCAGAATCCTCTCAGAATCATGTAAATGAATGATTTCATGTTTTAATTCACCAAAGTGTCCTTTAAAGGTCCCAAATCTGTAATGATTGAGTCAAAGTGACTCTGAGGGATGGTTTTATATGAATATTTTGGACATAATCAGGTTTTTGGGTCGTACTAGCCTTTTACATTTCTTTACTTATTCTTATTTACTGACTACACAATGATTTGGGTTCATGTGGCTTTGCTTTTGTTGTTTTTTCTGTTAAATAAAATCATTTTAAATGCTCGTCTCGGTCGTGTTTCTTCAATAGTGATTATGTACTATGTAAATATGCGTATAACCCTGCAACGATCTACCTATGATATCGGCTTTTGGAAATACCACTCATGAATACAGTGAATATTGAAGTTGTGGGAAGTGAAACATTACTCACGTCCCACTTTTGCTGGAATATTTCCTATAAACGGTTTAGTCCAAAGCTGAAATTGCAGCTGTATCTGACAGATGACACTTGCAGGTTGCTATAGCGACACAATATCAGCTTTCAGTGCAACAGGATCGCT
>NW_022604085.1:0-9264 GCF_008692095.1 Etheostoma spectabile | reverse complement strand
CAGCTGTCCTGGTTTTACTACCAGTATCTTCTGGTGACGGCCCTCTACATGCTCGAGCCCTGGGAGAGGACCGTGTTCAGTATCCTTTTCCGTGTCTTAACTAGCTACAAAGCTAACGTCCGCTAGCGTTAGCCAGCGTGCTGACGTCAGCTAGAACGTCACCTAAGCTAAGCTACCGTTTGGCCCGAAAACACAACACCGCCGACGTTTCTAAAGGATTTAACGTATTTAACTTGTAATAAACATCGGTTTTGGTATTTTACAAATCCATAGGGGTGTGTGGCAAATTCGGCTTGTAGTATACTTTAGAAATAGTCCAGTTCAGTTTGTTTTGTTGAAATGACTGTTCGCCAGTCGGTTAGGTACCTGTTTCAAGACTAATTCTTTACAAAACCAAACAACGTATTTTTTTTTTATTAATGCCGAATTCAAGGACTGCTCATAAAGCTTTAGATAGGCTAATTTTGTTCAATAAGGAAGTTGCATTTACCTAGCTAGCCATTGAATGACGCATCGTCAAACGTTCAGAAAGGTAAAGGGACCCTGGTGTGATTTGGAGGAAGAGAAAATAAACTCGTCTTTGTAATGACAATCTCGTCATGTTGGGTGCCGAATTAAAGAGTCTGCACTAATGGATTAGAAAATGCCTCTAACTTTGTTGTACCGCTCTCGTATCTGAACCTGCACGTGAAAACGCGTTAAAGAGGTAGAAAAGCCGACGGAGTTACGCATGCGTAAAAGAGCGTTTAGGCTAAGCTAACGGCAGCTTCCTATCCACAGGCACGTGACGGTTATAGACTGTATATATTGATAATATAAACTTTTTAAACTTTACAAACATGTCATACAATGTTAAAACAACTCGTCATCGAATGAACAGGGAACGTTATAATTTTACTTTCAAAATGTGATATATATATATAATAAAATGTATGAAAGTAATTTAAAACAAACTGCAAAAAGAAGGGATAGAAAACAATAACAAATACATAAAGTACAATACAAAGACAAGAGGAATGAATACTTTTAACTAGAGCAGGGGAATGAGAGGGGGAAACGACAGAGCAGGGGGAATGAGAGGGGGAAACAACAGAGCAGGGGGAATGAGAGGGGAAACTAGAGCAGGGGGAATGAGGGGGAAACAACAGAGCAGGGGGAATGAGAGGGGAAACTAGAGCAGGGGGAAATGCAGGAGTAGGGGGAATGAGAGGGTGAAACACCAGAGCAGGGGGAATGAGAGGGGGAAACACCAGAGCAGGGGGAATGAGATGGGAATGCAGGAGCAGGGGGATGAAAGGGGAAACACTAGAGCAGGGGAATGAGATGGGAAACGCCAGAGCAGGGGGAATGAGAGGGGGAAACACTAGAGCAGGGGGAATGAGATGGGAAACGCCAGAGCAGGGGGAATGAGAGGGGGAAACACTAGAGCAGGGGGAATGAGATGGGAAACGCCAGAGCAGGGGGAATGAGAGAGGGAAAACATAGCCTGACGTATCACCAGTGTGATTTCGGACCTCGTTTGTTGGAATCTTATTGGTTAACCTTCGTCTTCCCATCAACCAATACTGACCTGGACACACACACACACACACACACACACACACACACACACACACTCTGACATGTCTCCATTTGTGCATGGATAGGTCCGGAGCATGTGTGGTTATTACATTGTAATTTCCCCACTGGGATCAATAAACAGTATAAATTAAATTAAATTAAATCAACTTAGTACTATTATCTGCAACGTATGGTCGCTGCACCTCATTTACATCAAATGAAACATTTGGGTAACATTAGTCAATATTGTAGTACTAGTACATACATACTGAGGAGCAGATGTTTATGTATTATCACAGATTTTGATCTGTGATCATATATATTTCTCTTAGTGCTGAATGTTATTTTTAGGGACATTTGGTTGAAAGAAACTTATATTTCTGATTTAAAAAAAAAAAAAAACCTCAAATTTGACCCAAGGACAACAGCAGTGTTGGGGAAATGACAATCTGGAAACTCTCCGTGCTCAGGTTCACTGTAACCAGGTGACTCCGGTGCAGGTGAGCGCGAGGTCACCTGCGTAACCATAGTAACCCGAGTGCACGTGAACGTCTCCGATGTCCTGGTGTCTCTTGATAATCCACAGAACACAATGCAAGCAGGTATCACCGGACAACATTTTTTTCATATATTTATTTAGTATATTTTTTACATTTCCTTATTTTATTTTTCATATATTTATTTAGTATATTTTTTACATTTACCTATTTTATTTTTTCATATATTTATTATATTTTTTACATTTACATTTATTTAGTATATTTTTTACATTTCCTTATTTTATTTTTCATATATTTAGTAGATTTTTTACATTTCCTTATTTTATTTTTTCCTATATTTATTTAGTATATTGTTTACATTTATCTATTTTATTTTTATATATTATTTAGTAGATTTTTTACATTTACTTATTTTATTTTTTCATATATTTATTATATTTTTTACATTTACCTATTTTATTTTTATATATTTATTTTATTTTTTACATTTACTTATTTTATTTTTTTCATATATTTATTTATTAGATTTTTTACATTTACCTATTTTATTTTTCCATATATTTATTTAGTATTTTTTACATTCCTTATTTTATTTTTCATATATTTATTTAGTATATTTTTTTACATTTACCTATTTTATTTTTTCATATATTTATTTAGTATTTTTTACATTTCCTAATTTTATTTTTTCATATATTTATTATATTTTTTTACATTATTTAGTATATTTTTTACATTTCCTTATTTTATTTTTCATATATTTAGTAGATTTTTTACATTTCCTTATTTTATTTTTTCCTATATTTATTTAGTATATTTTTACATTTATCTATTTTATTTTTTATATATTTTATTTAGTAGATTTTTTACATTTACTTATTTTATTTTTCATATATTTATTATATTTTTTACATTTACCTATTTTATTTTTTTATATATTATTTATTATATTTTTTACATTTACTTATTTTATTTTTTCATATATTTATTTATTAGATTTTTTTACATTTACCTATTTTATTTTTTATATATTTATTTAGTAGATTTTTTACATTTACTTATTTTATTTTTTCATATATTTATTTAGTAGATTTTGTACATTTTTCCTTATTTTATTTTTCATATATTTATTTAGTAGATTTTTTACATGTACTTATTTTATTTTTTCATATATTTATTTAGTAGATTTTTTACATTTACCTATTTTATTTGTCATATATTTATTAGTAGATTTTTTACATTTCCTTATTTTATTTTTCATATATTTATTTAGTAGATTTTTACATTTACCTTTTTATTTTTTATATTTTATTTATTATATTTTTTACATTTACTTATTTTATTTTTTCATATATTTATTTATTAGATTTTTTACATTTACCTATTTTATTTTTCCTATATTTATTAGTAGATTTTTTACATTTACCTATTTATTTTTTATATATTTATTTAGTAGATTTTTTACATTTACTTATTTTATTTTTTCATATATTTATTTAGTATATTTTTTACATTTACCTATTTTATTTTTTTCATATATTTAGTATATTTTTACATTTACCTATTTTATTTTTTCATATATTATTTAGTATATTTTTTACATTTCCTTATTTTATTTTTTCCTATATTTATTTAGTAGATTTTTTACATTTACTTATTTTAATGTTTATAGATTTATTTAGTAGATTTTTTACATTTACCTATTTTTATTTTTCATGTATTTATTTAGTAGATTTTTTACATTTCCTTATTTTATTTTTTCATATATTTATTTAGTATATTTTTTACATTTCCCTATTTTATTTTGTCATGTATTTATTTAGTAGATTTTTTTACATTTACCTATTTTATTTTTTCATGTATTTATTTAGTAGATTTTTTACATTTCCTTATTTTATTTTTTCATATATTTATTTAGTATATTTTTTACATTTCCCTATTTTATTTTTTCATATATTTTTTAGTATTTTTTTTACATTACTTATTTTATTTTTTCATATATTTATTTAGTATATTTTTTACATTTCCCTATTTTATTTTTTCATATTTAGTATATTTTTACATTTCCTATTTATTTTTTCATATATTTTTTACATATCCCTATTTTATTTTTTCATATATTTATTTAGTATATTTTTTTACATTTCCTTATTTATCTTTTCATATATTTATTTAGTAGATTTTTTTACATCTATCTATTTTATTTTTTCATGTATTTATTTAGTATATTTTTTACATTTACCTATTTTATTTTTTCATGTATTTATTTAGTAGATTTTTTTACATCTATCTGTTTTATTTTTTCATGTATTTATTTAGTAGATTTTTTTACATCTATCTATTTTATTTTTTCATGTATTTATTTAGTATATTTTTTACATTTCCCTATTTTATTTTTTCATGTATTTATTTAGTATATTTTTTACATTTACCTATTTTATTTTTCCATATATTTATTTAGTAGATTTTTTACATTTCCTCATTTGGTTTTTACGTCCTCCTTGACGCCCCTGCTCCAGACTCCCTGCTGGTCTCGGTGGCCGGCATGGCCGTCTACACCGGCTACGTCTTCATGCCGCAGCACATCATGGCCATCCTGCACTACTTCGAGGTCGTCCAATGACACGATACATCCGCCCGCAGGTCCCGCCTCCCCCCGTCCGTCTGCCAATCACGTCGAGGCAGAACTTCTCTCCTTGGTTTCATAGCTCAACGTCGGACGACCTCGTTCCCCGGGACGGTTTCCTTCGTCTTTTCGAGATATATTCGGGATCGGGGAACCCCGTCCCGGGCTCTGAAGAAGGGGCGCCGCCTGGTCTCCTCTCACGTGTTTTTGTTTAAATCAAGCGCACCTTACTGTATTTTGGGATAATGTGTGTGTGTGGCTGTGTGGAGCAGCGATGGGACCCTTTCATCTTTTATTCCAGCGGGACATGAGGCCGACGTCTGAAAATCAGACATCGAAATCTTCTGGACCAAATACCTGGATATCGACGCTGTGTTGACATCAGATGCTTTGACGAAATATCTTCACGCGTAGATAAGTTGTATAAATATTGAGAAATAAATATTAAGATTAATATCATCAGTAATGTGGATGGTGTTGTCTTCCCGTCGACGTCGAAAATCAACACTTTTGTTGATGCTTTTTATCGATGTTTTTGACTTTTTCTTACGTTTTTGTCCCTTTTTATTCAATGTTTGTCACTTTTTTTAATGTTTTCAACACTACGTAACGCTAACTTATTAACTTCGTTAATTGTAATTAACTTCGTGTTGTCCCCATGTTGTCCTCATGTTGTCCCCATGTTGTCCCCATGTTGTCCCCATGTTGTCCTCATGTTGTCTTCATGTTGCCCCCATGTTGTCTTCATGTTGCCCTCATGTTGTCTTCATGTTGTCTTCATGTTGTCTTCATGTTGTCCTCATGTTGCCCCCATGTTGTCTTCATGTTGTCCTCATGTTGTCCCCATGTTGTCTCCATGTTGTCCCCATGTTGTCCCCATGTTGTCCCCATGTTGTCCCCATGTTGCCCTCATGTTGTCTTCATGTTGTCTTCATGTTGCCCTCATGTTGTCTTCATGTTGTCTTCATGTTGTCTTCATGTTGTCTTCATGTTGTCCTCATGTTGTCCCCATGTTGTCCCCATGTTGTCTTCATGTTGTCTTCATGTTGTCCCATGTTGTCCCCATGTTGTCCCCATGTTGTCCCCATGTTGTCTCCATGTTGTCCCCATGTTGTCTTCATGTTGTCTTCATGTTGCCCTCATGTTGCCCTCTTGTTGTCCCCATGTTGTCTTCATGTTGCCTCATGTTGTCCTCATGTTGTCCTCATGTTGTCTTCATGTTGCCCTCATGTTGTCTTCATGTTGTCCTCATGTTGTCCTCATGTTGTCTTCATGTTGTCCTCATGTTGTCCTCATGTTGTCCTCATGTTGTCTTCATGTTGTCTTCATGTTGTCCTCATGTTGTCCTCATGTTGTCCTCATGTTGTCCTCATGTTGTCTTCATGTTGTCCCCATGTTGCCCTCATGTTGTCCTCATGTTGTCTTCATGTTGTCTTCATGTTGTCCTCATGTTGTCCTCATGTTGTCCTCATGTTGTCCTCATGTTGTCCTATATCAATGTCCTTTTTAATTCCCCAAAATAACATGATTGATTCCAACGCTCTTTGCCAAGTACAAATCTCTACTTTCATTAATTTTGGGTCTTATTCTATTTTATAGCATTGTAAAACAAATGGAAGTGTTGTTGAAATAGTATTGAGTAAAAGTTGACATATTCCAGTCTGTGATTATCATCAACATCCATTCCTTTAATTTTAGTCTCAATAATTCATCATTTCTGCTTTTCTAACTCAAACATTAGGTATAATTTCCTATAAAATGAGCTTCATTGACCATAAATTCCCAAAAATCTCTGGTGCCCTACTTATTATGAATTGAAGGTTTTGGTGTTTTTCCTCTGCGTGGTATCTACTCTACTCGCCTCTTTTGGGTTTCCATTATGATTAAAAACTCCCTGGTACCTGCTAAAATGTACTTTATGTAGTACTACATACTTCATGTAGTACTACATAAAGTACCTGCTAAGAACTTGAGTAAAGTACAAGTACAACATTTGGACTGAAGTACAGCAGTAAATGTACTCAGTTACATTCCACCGTTGATTTTTGGTAAAGTCTTCTACAAGATCATCTACAGTAAGTTAATGATCTGATTTTATTTCTTGTTGATTCTAACATTGAAAAGCCTCTTGAAGTGTGTGTGAGAGAGAGAGAGAGTGTGTGTGTGAGAGTGAGTGAGTGTGTGTGTGTGTGAGAGAGAGAGAGAGTGTGAGTGAGAGAGAGAGTGAGTGTGTGTGTGTGAGAGAGAGAGAGAGAGTGTGAGTGAGAGTGTGTGTGAGAGAGAGTGAGTGTGTGTGTGTGTGTGTGAGAGTGAGTGAGTGTGTGTTTGTGTGTGAGAGTGTGTGTGTGTGAGAGTGAGTGTGTGAGAGAGTGAGTGAGTGTGTGTGTGTGTGGAGAGTGTGTGTGTGTGTGTGAGAGTGTGTGAGAGTGAGTGAGTGAGTGTGTGAGTGAGTGTGTGTGAGAGAGAGTGTGTGTGTGTGTGTGTGTGAGAGAGTGTGTGTGTTGTGTTTGTGTGTGAGAGTGTGTGTGATAGTGAGTGTGGTGTGGTGTGTGTGTGAGAGTGTGTGTGTGAGAGAGTGAGTGTGTGAGAGAGTGAGAGTGGAGTGTGTGAGAGAGTGAGTGAGTGAGTGTGTGTGTGTGTGTGTGAGAGACAGTGTGTGTGTGTGAGAGAGAGTGTGTGTGTGAGAGAGTGAGTGAGTGTGTGTGTGTGTGTGAGAGTGTGTGTGTGTGTGTGTGAGAGTGTGTGAGAGAGTGTGTGTGTGTGTGTGTGTTTGTGTGTGTGAGTGTGTGAGAGTGAGATGCCTTTAATTAAACACTAGATGGGAGTGTTTCCATGTGTTCGCTTCAAAATATAATCAATAATATAATAAGTCTTCTACAACATCATCTACAGTAAGTTAACAATGTATTTATAATTTGTTTTATATATATCGTTGATTCAAACAGTGAAAAGCTGTGTGTGTGTGTGTGTGTGTGTGTGAGTGTGTGTGTGTGTGAGAGAGAGTGAGTGTGTGTGTGAGAGTGTGTCTATGTGTGTGTGAGAGTGAGATGCCTTTAATTAGACACTAGATGGGAGTATTTTTCCATGTCTTCGCTTCAAAATATACTTGTAACTACTGAAGGCAGCCCGGGAGACGCAGAAACTGTCCTTTGACCGTCTGTCACTCCCCGATGTGAGTCGAGCGCAGGTTTGAGTTGCGCATGCGTCACTTAGTGTGACCAGCAGCCTCCAAGATGCTAAGGACTTAGGCTGAATCCCATTCCTTCCCCTTACCCCTACCCCTTGGCCCTTCCCCTACTTTTGCGCGTTCACGCGGCACCTAGTGCCGGTCCCAATACGTATTACGAGCTAGGGGTAGGGCATGGATCAAGGGCTGTATACCCCTACGGATCTAGTGTGGACGCGACCTCACTAGAAAACACACAGGCAGTGTGTGGCTGCTGCATCAACCAGAGAGACACATGAATGTAAGTACTTTCAGGTTTAAATAATTGATTAAAAAGTTACGACAGTCTTGTTTTTTGTGGTCTATGCAGTCCTGTAAATGTGTACCCATGTTCCTAACTGAAACTTTTTAAAAATCGCTAGCTTGCAATGCTAACGCTAATCGCTAACGCTAATCGCTAACGCTAATCGCTAACGCTAACGTTGAACAGTCCCACATATTTCTGGCCTTGAATGGACTGTATAGATCGCATAGATTGTATAGCTAGATATATATTAACGGTCTATGATACATCGCTACGTGCTTAACATATACCGCCCCTGTCTCACACAGGAGGACACAGGAGGACACAGGAGGAGACAGGAGGACACAGGAGGACACAGCAGCTGATCCAGGTTGGGGCTGAAAACGAGCAGACGTTTCCTAATTCATATGTTCATGTGTACCCATTCATTATTGCATTGGTAGCCTACTATTATTGTAATAATTTTAATTAATTCCTGTTCATTGTCATGCACTTGTTATATTGTTGTTGGTTTTGATATGGGACACTGATGATATGTGGGGGGGGGGGGGGTTACTGGGCAAAAGGCTCCAGACTGGTCTGGAATATCAGAGCAGCTGTACTACAACAGTGTAGTGGTGGGTGTAGTTTTGTTGTGGTCTTGTGTGTATTTTTTTTAGTTTTACACATGATGCCTTTTATTGTGTGCGACATGTTCGTTATGGTTCTAATAGTTGACAATGTTCTGTAACATTATTTTATGTAACGTTTTTGCCTGTATGTTTCAATTTATCACCAATAAAGACAGATTTTTGTCAACAAAATGTTTTTGTGAACATCAATGACATTCAAACCGGTGATAACTGAAACGATACACACACACCATGTATACAGGGTGTATATGTATGTATATGTACACATTATGGCATGTGTATACACATTTGTATTGCAAACATACCTAAGTACTACACAGATATACTCTGCACTACCAAAGTGAACCTAAATAACTATAAATATATCACACTGTTGTCCAAACCCAACAATGGGATTCAGCCTTAATGTCAACATGTCAACACAGTAGAAATGGACCTGCCGTGCTGCACGTGGCTGTTCCAAGCACCACTGGACA
>NW_022604084.1:0-12076 GCF_008692095.1 Etheostoma spectabile | reverse complement strand
AACCTTATCGCCAGGGGACTATAGTCCAATACAAAAACTGACTAAGTGCATCGAACAAATTAACGGCTGGATGTGCCAGAACTTTCTGAAATTAAATGAAGGAAAAACTGAGGTGGTTGTTTTTGGAAAAAACAGAGGAACGATTAAAAGTCTGCGCTCAGCTTCAAACAACAATGTTTAAAAACAACAGACAAAGCCAGAAATCTTTGGTAGTCATGGACTCAGACCTGAACTTTAACAGCCAACATGGACAATTACAAAGTCAGCCTACTATCACCTAAAGAACATATCAAGGGTTAAAGGACTTATGTGTCAACAGGATTGGAAAAACTGGTCCATGCTTTCATCTTCAGTAGACTTGACTACTGTAACGGGGTCTTTACAGTCTCCCTAAAAATCAATCAGACAGCTGCAGCTGATTCAGAACGCTGCTGCTCGAGTCCTCACTAAGACCAAGAGACTGGATCACATCACTCCAGTCCTCACTAAACCAGAGACTGGATCACATCACTCGTTCTGAAGTCTTTACACTGGCTTCCTGTGTCTCAAAGAATGATTTCAAAGTACTCTTGCTAGTTTAATAAATCCATAACGGTTTAGGTCCAAAATACATTTCTGATCTGCTACTACACTATGACCCCCCCAGACCTCTCAGGTCATCTGGCAGGTCTACTACTACACTATGACCCCCCCAGACCTCTCAGTCATCTGGGACAGTCTGCTACTACACTATGACCCCCCCAGACCTCTCAGGTCATCTGGGACAGGTCTACTACTACACTATGACCCCCCCCACACCTCTCAGGTCATCTGGGACAGGTCTACTTTCTGTCCCCAGAGTCAGAACTAAACAGGGTGAAGCAGCTTTCAGTTTTCTATGCTCCTCATATCTGGAATAAACTCCCAGAAACCTGCAGAATCCGCTGCTACTCTCAGTTCTTTTAAATCAGGCTGAAGACCTTTCTTTGATGCTGCCTTTCTTTAAATTATAATGCTCATTTCTTTAAATTTCTTATGCTGGCACTGTACTTCTATCTTGTGTTTTATGTGTCCTAATGTTTCTATTTGTTTTTTTAACTGTCTATTCATGTCGTTATTGATTTTTAATGCTTATGATTTTAACTGTTTGTACTTGTGTTTTATCTGTTTTAATGATTTTGTTAAAAGCACTTTGAATTGCCCTGTTGCTGAAATGTGCTCTACAGATAGCTGCCTTGCCTTGCCTTGCAATGTAAAAATTTAAAGTTTTAGAAATTTCGGAAAAAAAAAAAAAACCCACAAAAATTCCAAACGGCTCATGGAAACGTTGAAAAAGTGACAAAAACAATGGGTAAGAGAACCTTTTTTTTTTATGTACAAAAAAAGAAAAAAATGTCAAATAAAGTGACATAAATGTGAAAAGATGTAAAAGAAAACACAAGTGACAAATGTGATTTGGGTGTTTTTTGGTCAATTTTATAGCATTTGGAAAAAGTAATTTATAAAGATCTTGTGTGACAATAAAGTCAATGTCAATAAAAGTGACGAATGTAAAAAAAAAAAAAAAAAAAGTGAAAACATTTTTGGGGTAAAAAAATAACACATTTCAAAATTCAAAAAGTCGACAAACGTTGAAAAAAAAAAAAAAAAACGTCAATAAGAGTAAAATGTGAAAAAATCTTTAAAAAAAGTGACAAATATGTAAAAAAAAATAAAAAAATATTACTGTAAAATTAAACTTTTAGAAATTTCGGGAAAAAAAACGGCTCAGGAACGTTGAAAAGGTGACAAAAACATCCGGGGAAAGACACAAAAGTGTTGAAGAAGACGACCATACATTTCGGCGGGAAGACAACCCGAGGGTTAAATTGATAGACACACATTTTACTACACAACCCCCACCCCCCCCCCCCCCCCCCCCCAAACCCCATTCAGTACTCACTGCCATCAGACCAGGACTGCACAGAGACGGCCAGCAGAGCCAAACCAGCGGACCAACTTTGGAGGAAGACATGGTGGATTCCTCTCTGAGTCCCGGTGAGGCGTTCAGGGTCTTTTAAAGAGTCCGGACACTCGTCCCTTGTGCATCAGCGTGGTGTCCCAGCGGACAGTAACACACCAGAGGTCATCACGTTGGTCACGTAAGCAGAAGGAAGGTTGGGTACGTATCATAAGACCGTTGTGGAGGTCTACGTGAAAGAGAGAAGGTCAAGTTCCTCATGCCAACATAACAACAAAAAACAGCCACATGTCACATATCATCAACTTAAGACAATGGGAATTAAGAAATAGTCAAAATCAAAAATAAGAGCACCTTCATATCCTCAGTGTGATTATCTCTCGGCCGCACTGTGGGAAAAACAACCTGTAATCTTACAGAATTATTACTTTTTATTTTAGAGATTTTACCTGAGGCTGTCATGTTTCTTTTGCATTTGTCGAAACTTGGAGGGGACGAGACCGAGACTTGGAGGGGTTGAGACCGAGACTTGGAGGGGACGAGACAGAGACTTCTAAAGGACGAGACCGAGACTTCAAAGGGACGAGAACAAGACTTGGAGGGGTCAAGATCGAGACTTGGAGGGGACGAGACCGAGACTTGGAGGGGCTGAGACCGAGACTTCGAGGGGACGAGGCCGAGACTTTGAGGGGCCGAGACCGAAACTTGGAGGGGACGAGATTGAGACTTGGAGGGGACGAGACAGAGACTTGGAGGGGTTGAGACCGAGACTTGGAGGGGACGAGACAGAGACTTCTAAAGGACGAGACCGAGACTTCAAAGGGACGAGAACAAGACTTGGAGGGGTCAAGATCGAGACTTGGAGGGGACGAGACCGAGACTTGGAGGGGCTGAGACCGAGACTTGGAGGGGACGAGGCCGAGACTTCGAGGGGCCGAGACCGAAACTTGGAGGGGACGAGACCGAGACTTGGAGGGGTTGAGACCGAGACTTGGAGGGGACGAGACAGAGACTTCTAAAGGACGAGACAGAGACTTCAAAGGGACGAGAACAAGACTTGGAGGGGTCAAGATCGAGACTTGGAGGGGACGAGACCGAGACTTGGAGGGGCTGAGACCGAGACTTGGAGGGGACGAGGCCGAGACTTCGAGGGGCCGAGACCGAAACTTGGAGGGGACGAGACCGAGACTTGGAGGGGCTGAGACCGAGACTTGGAGGGGACGAGACCGAGACTTGTGTTGAGACAGAGACAGGAGAGACTGAGACTGACTGGGACTGAGTTTAATGACCTTACACCAGACGGTGGAGCGCCCCGACTCCAGCAAGACTTCATCATGATATTGGTCATAAAACTCAGTCCTAATCAGTCTTTATGTTCCGGTAAAATCAAACCTGTTTGATATTATCCTAAGTTTGAAGTCTTGGTAGTAAAATCTTAGTCTGAGACTAAAACCTCAGGGACATCAGGACAGATTGTCTTTAGATGTGAGACTACGTGCTTGTGTGCAGAGTTCTTGTTAATTTTTAACATCAGTGTTTGTCTCTTGGCAGACCTCAGCTGTTATTTCCACACTGGAGACACCAAAACAGGTTTCATCACATCAGGGACCATGGACCAGGACATTTTGGAGAGAATCAATTCTGAGACACTTTCTGTGAGACTTTGAGGGTATGAGACCGAGACTTTGAGGGGAGGTGACGAGACTTCGAGGGGACGAGACCCAGACTTTGAGGGTATGAGACCGAGACTTTAAGGGATGAAGACTGACACTTCAAGGGGTAGAGACGAGACTTTGAGGGGTTGATGCCGAGACTTCGAGGGGTCAAGACCGAGACTTTGAGGGCGACGAGACCGAGACTTTAAGGGGACGAGACCGAGACTTTAAGGGGATAAGACCGAGACTTTAAGGGGATGAGACCGAGACTTTAAGGGGATGAGACCGAAACTTTAAGGGGATGAGACCGAAACTTTAAGGGGATAAGACCGTGACTTTAAGGGAATGAGACCGAGACTTTAAGGGGACGAGACCGAGACTTTAAGGGGACGAGACCGAGACTTTAAGGGGACGAGACCGAGACTTTAAGGGGATGAGACCGAGACTTTAAGGGGACGAGACCGAGACTTTAAGGGGATGAGACCGAGACTTTAAGGGGACGAGACCGAGACTTTAAGGGGACGAGACCGAGACTTTAAGGGGATTAGACCGAGACTTTAAGGGGACGAGACCGAGACTTTAAGGGGATAAGACCGAGACTTTTGTGTCTTTTCTATCAAGGCTAACCAGGTGCTGGTTCTGGTTCTGGTGCTGGGGCCAGTTCGGTGCTGGTTCTACTCGCCAGTTCTCTCAGAACCAGCTAGATCTTCTCCCAGCCTGAGAGCCAGTGCAGGGCTACGTCACAACGTCACTGCAAGTACCTCCGTTGTCACAGCAACGCGTCACAACAATCAACAACAATGGAGGACTACATACCGATACTGTTGCTCCTGTGTTTACAAATTCAAAGACGGGCCTCGACAGGTCTCCGTGACCGCTACGGACCGAGGACACGTTCAAGACGAATGGCAACATCAGTAGAGTCAAGCAAAACACCGTTAGGGGGGAACAGACGTCCCGGTTTGACCGGGGCGGTCCCAATTTTCCTGACAAAAAGCCTATCGGGACCCGGCTCCCAGCACCTGACGTAACCGGTTCTTTTCTCTAGACCAGCGCTACGTTGGTGCTGAGTTGGAACCCGTGTTCTTGGCCCAGAACCAGGTTTATTTGTGTGGAAAAGCAAAGAACCGGTTCGATATTTGGCACTGACTCTGAACCAGCACCAGGACTGCCTTGGTGGAAAAGACATATTTGAGGGGTTGAGACTGAGACTTCGAGGGGTCGAGACCGAGACTTTGAGCAGTTGAGTGCTTGTGTGCAGAGTTCTTGTTGATTTTTAACATCAGTGTTTGTCTCTTGGCAGACCTCAGCTGTTATTTCCACACTGGTTTCACCAAAACAGATTTCATCACATCAGGGACCATGGACCAGGACATTTTGGAGAGAATCAATTCTGAGACACTTTCTGTGAGACTTTGAGAGGTCGAGACCTAGACTTTGAGGGTATGAGGCCAGGACTTTGAGACAAGGCTTTAAGGGAATGAGGCCGAGACTTTGAGGGGTTGAGGCCGATATTTCAAGGGGTCGAGACAAGACTTTGAGGGGTCAAGACCGAGACATTGAGGGGTCGATACCGAGACTTCGAGGGGTCGAGACGAGACTGTGAGGGGTCGAAACAGAGACTTTGAGGAGATGAGGCTGAGACTTCAAGGGATGGAGACCGAGACTTCAAGGGGACAAGGCCGAGACTTTGAGGGGTCGATACGAGACATTGAGGGGTCAAGGCCGAGACTTTGGGGGGTCGATACGAGACATTGAGGGGTCAAGGCCGAGACTTTGAGGGGTTGAGACGAGACTTCGAGGGGTCGAGACGAGACATTGAGGGGTCAAGGCCGAGACTTAGAGGGGTCGAGACGAGACATTGAGGGGTCAAGGCCGAGACTTAGAGGGGTCGAGACGAGACATTGAGGGGACGAGACCGAGACTTTGAGGGGACGAGACCGAGACATTGAGGGGTCAAGGCCGAGACTTTGAGGGGTTGAGACGAGACTTCGAGGGGTCGAGGCCGAGACTTTGAGGGGACGAGACCAAGACATTGAGGGGTTTAGACCAAGACATTGAGGGGTCTAGACCAAGACTTTGAGGGGTCTAGACCAAGACTTTGAGCGATCGAGTGAGGGGTTGATGCTAACCAGTCATTCCTCAGATTGTCATAGAAAAGCAACCAGCAACTTCTCCTCTTCTTCTCTTTTTCATTCACTTTCTCAGGAGAGTGTGTTAACCCTCATGTTGTCCTCGGGTCAAATTTGACCCGTTTTTAGTTTACTATCACAAAAAAATGGGCCTTCAAAATAAGAGCTGAAAATATAAACATTAGAAATATCAAATAACTGGAAAAGAAACATCAAAAAAAGAAGCCACAACATTGAAAAAGTGACCAAAAAGTTGGCTGATGGGAAGACAACACAGGTTAAGGGACGGGGGGGGGGGGGGGGGGGGTGTGTTGAGAGGGTGTTAAGTTATTTAAAGCAGGACACTGAGACACATAAATCATTTAGGATGTCCTCTTTAAGACTGAGACCAGACGGATTCTGAGACGAGACATTTAACCCTGCTGTTGTCCTCCCGGGTCAAATTTTTGTTTTTCATTTTTTCGACATTTGACATTTTCAACGCATTCATTGTTTTGTTTTTCACGACCACCCCCTTACCACCACTAGTTCTACACTACTTTTTGGAATCCATGGTCAATAACCTTCATTTATATAGAGTTATACCTAATATTTGAGTTAATAAAGCAGAAATTAAGAATTATTTTGACTAACAGTTAAGATCAGAGGTTTGTTGAGTGGATTCTGATTTGAAACCGTTTCAATTTACACCCAAAATTCAATGAAAGTGAGAAAAGAAGATTTCTGATTTACCCTCCAGCTTAAACTCATGTAACGGACCTTTTATCACGGCGGACATTTTGACTAGTCATTCATAGGGTCAATTCATAACAAGAGACCCTTTACAGATGGAGCAGGTCTAGACCACTATAAAGTTTACCCCCCCTGGTGGAGATCAGATATAATGCAGCTTTAAGGAGTCCCCCCCCCCTGCAGGATCCGATATAATGCAGCTTTAAGGAGTCCCCCCCCCCTGCAGGAGATCAGATATAATGCAGCTTTAAGGAGTCCCCCCTGCAGGAGATCAGGTATAATGCAGCTTTAAGGAGTCCCCCCCCCCCTGCTGGAGATCAGGTATAATGCAGCTTTAAGGAGTCCCCCCTGCAGGAGATCAGGTATAATGCAGCTTTAAGGAGTCCCCCCCCCCCCCTGCAGGAGATCAGATATAATGCAGCTTTAAGGAGTGCCCCCCCCTGGAGATCAGATTATGACAGTGTATGATGTGAGAGCGTGTGGCGCCCTCTGGTGGAATAAACAGCCCAACACACCGTGTGTGAGTCTCTTTATTATCTGATCAGCAGATGATAAACGCTGAGACCTTTCAGAAAGATGAGACCACGTTCACTGGTTCATCATCCGACGAGACGCCCAGTGACAGTTATCGAACAGGAAGTTGTATTCGGAGCCGCCGGTCTCCACGAAGTCCCCCACGGTCTTCCTCCCCTGGAAATCTGCCGTCTTCACAACCTGCAGAGATACAAAAAAAACAATAATAATAAAAACACAGATACTAAAGAGAGACACTTCCAGGTAAAGACAGAGACACAGAGACACTTCCAGGTAAAGACACAGAGACACTTCCAGGTAAAGACAGAGACACTTCCAGGTAAAGACAGAGACACAGAGACACTTCCAGGTAGATACAGAGACACTTCCAGGGAAATACAGAGACACAGAGACACTTCAAGGTAAAGACACAGAGACACAGAGACACTTCCAGGGAAATACAGAGACACAGAGACGCTTCCAGGTAAAGACACAGAGACACAGAGACACTTCCAGGTAGATACAGAGACACAGAGACACTTCCAGGGAAATACAGAGACACTTCCAGGTAAAGACACAGAGACACAGAGACACTTCCAGGGAAATATAGAGACACAGAGACACTTCCAGGTAAAGACAGAGACACAGAGACACTTCCAGGGAAATACAGAGACACAGAGACACAGAGACACTTCCAGGGAAATACAGAGGACACAGAGGACACTTCCAGGTAAAGACAGAGACACAGAGACACTTCCAGGTAGATACAGAGACACAGAGACACTTCCGGGTAAAGACAGAGACACAGAGACACTTCCAGGTAAAGACAGAGGACACAGAGACACTCCAGGTAAATACAGAGACACAGAGACACTTCCAGGTAAATACAGAGACACTTCCAGGTGAATACAGAGGACACAGGACACTTCCAGGTAAAGACAGAGACACAGAGACACTTCCAGGTAAATAAAGAGATACTTCCAGATAAATACAGAGACACAGAGACACTTCCAGGGAAATACAGAGGACACAGAGACACTTCCAGGTAAAGACAGAGACACAGAGACACTCCAGGTAGATACAGAGACACAGAGACACTTCCGGGGTAAAGACAGAGACACAGAGACACTTCCAGGTAAATACAGAGACACTTCCAGGTGAATACAGAGACACAGAGACCTTCCAGGTAAAGACAGAGACACAGAGACACTCCAGGTAAATACAGAGACACTTCCAGATAAATACAGAGACACAGAGACACTCCAGGGAAATACAGAGACACAGAGACACTTCCAGGTAAAGACAGAGACACAGAGACACAGAGACACTTCCGGGTAAAGACAGAGACACAGAGACACTTCCAGGTAAAGACAGAGACACAGAGACACTTCCAGGGAAATACAGAGACACAGAGACACTTCCAGGTAAAGACAGAGACACAGAGACACTTCCAGGGAAATACAGAGACACAGAGACACTTCCAGGTAAAGACACAGAGACACAGAGACACTTCCAGGGAAATACAGAGACACAGAGACACTTCCAGGTAAAGACAGAGACACAGAGACACTTCCAGGTAGATACAGAGACACAGAGACACTTCCAGGTAAAGACAGAGACACAGAGACACTTCCAGGTAAAGACAGAGACACAGAGACACTTCCAGGTAAATACAGAGACACAGAGACACTTCCAGGTAAATACAGAGACACAGAGACACTTCCAGGTAAATACAGAGATACTTCCAGATAAATACAGAGACACAGAGACACTTCCAGGGAAATACAGAGACACAGAGACACTTCCAGGTAAAGACAGAGACACAGAGACACTTCCAGGTAGATACAGAGACACAGAGACACTTCCGGGTAAAGACAGAGACACAGAGACACTTCCAGGTAAATACAGAGACACTTCCAGGTGAATACAGAGACACAGAGACACTTCCAGGTAAAGACAGAGACACAGAGACACTTCCAGGTAAATACAGAGACACTTCCAGATAAATACAGAGACACAGAGACACTTCCAGGGAAATACAGAGACACAGAGACACTTCCAGGTAAAGACAGAGACACAGAGACACTTCCAGGTAGATACAGAGACACAGAGACACTTCCGGGTAAAGACAGAGACACTTCCAGGTAAAGACAGAGACACAGAGACACTTCCAGGTAAAGACAGAGACACAGAGACACTTCCAGGTGAATACTGAGACACAGAGACACTTCCGGGTAAAGACAGAGACACAGAGACACTTCCAGGTAAAGACAGAGACACAGAGACACTTCCAGGTAAAGACAGAGACACAGAGACACTTCCAGGTGAATACTGAGACACAGAGACACTTCCAGGTAGATACAGAGACACTTCCAGGTATAGACAGAGACACAGAGACACTTCCAGGTAAAGACAGAGACACAGAGACACTTCCAGGTAAAGACAGAGACACAGAGACACTTCCAGGTAAATACAGAGACACAGAGACACTTCCAGGTAAATACAGAGACACAGAGACACTTCCAGGTAAAGACAGACACAGAGACACTTCCAGGTAAAGACAGAGACACAGAGACACTTCCAGGTAGATACAGAGACACAGAGACACTTCCGGGTAAAGACAGAGACACAGAGACACTTCCAGGTAAATACAGAGACACTTCCAGGTGAATACAGAGACACAGAGACACTTCCAGGTAAAGACAGAGACACAGAGACACTTCCAGGTAAATACAGAGACACAGAGACACTTCCAGGTAGATACAGAGACACTTCCAGATAAATACAGAGACACAGAGACACTTCCAGGTAAATACAGAGACACAGAGACACTTTACTCATCAAATTCAAACAACAATGTCATCATCAAAAAACCTGGGTCCTAAATCAATTTAAAACCAGGGACATCCAGACTCCCTTTCTGCAGACTGGTCCTTTAAAAGAATAAAGTGAGACCAACTCCTCATGGAACACAGTGTCCACAGCATGAGGACACTGGGAGGTCGGATGTCCACAGCATGAGGACACTGGGAGGTCGGATGTCCACAACATGAGGACACTGGGAGGTCGGATGTCCACAGCATGAGGACACTGGGAGGTCGGATGTCCACAGCATTAGGACACTGGGAGGTCGGATGTCCACAGCATGAGGACACTGGGAGGTCGGATGTCCACAGCATGAGGACACTGGGAGGTCGGATGTCCACAGCATTAGGACACTGGGAGGTCGGATGTCCACAGCATTAGGACACATGTCCACAGCATTAGGACACTGGGAGGTCGGATGCATGTGTAAACTATCACCACGGTCCAAGACAGACAAGGATCTGGGATCATTTTATTTTGGGGGACGAACAGGGAGACTTACCCTCCACCTGGAACTCATGTCTTCAGCGCGGGTCACCACGGTGTCCGAGGAGACGCCGTAGTTGTCCCCTTTATGGATCAGCCACTGAGATCCATCGCCGAGCGTCACCCTGGAGACGACAACACGCACATTACTCATCTAAGGTCTGGCTAGTCCAGTCCATATCCAACTCCATTATCCTGGAAACGTGCTTCCATGGACCGAGACCAGGACTCACCTGACCCCAGAGTGGCTCAGCGGGCCGAACATGAAGGACCCGGATCCGAGGGGCCGCTTCGTCCTCTCGGCGTAGTACACCGGAGAGTTGTAGAGCCGCGTCAGCTCGGACCCCGACAGGTCTGTCGGAGCAGAGTCCACTTATATGTCTCTTCCACCAAGGCTAACCAGGTCCTGGTTCTGGTGCTGGTTCTGGTGCCAGTTCGGTGCTGGTTTACTCGCCAGTTCTCTAAGAACCAGCTGGATCTTCCCCAGCTGAGAGCCAGCAGACCGTTGGTTTCCTCCCCAGACCACGGTGGTTCTGGTGTCCTCCCCAGACCACGTGGTTTTGGTTTCCTCCCAGACCACGGTGGTTTGGTTTCCTCCCCAGACACGGTGGTTCTGTTTCCTCCCCAACCACGGTGGTTCTGGTTTCCTCCCCAGACCACGGTGGTTCTGGTTCCTCCCCAGACCACGGTCGGTTCTGGTTCCCTCCCCAGACCACGGTGGTTCTGGTTTCCTCCCAGACCACGGGTGGTTCTGGTCCCTCCCCAGACCACGGTGGTCCTGGTTTCCTCCCCCAGACCACGGTGGTTCTGGTTCCCTCCCCAGACCACGGTGGTTCTGGTTTTCCATCCAGGTCCAAAGCTAACATCTACAGCTCTCTATGGTTAACAGCTGACCGGGGTTTTCAAAATGACCGCCAGAAGTTTTTGTTTTCGAATGTCATGGTAACCCCCCCCCCCCCAGCACCTGACGTACCCGGTTCTCATCTCTAGACCAGTGCTGGCTGGAACCCGTGTTCTTGGCCCAGAACAAGGTTTATTTGTGTGGAAAAGCAAAGAACCGGCTCAATATTTGGCACCAGAACCAGCACCAGAAACCGCCTCGGTGGAGAAGACTCATTCTACACCTTCTATCACAGAAAGGACGGGGGACACGCGTCACACCACAACACCCCCCAAAATACCAAAGTACTCAAAACAAGGAAAAGTAATCGATGGCAGAACCTGTGTTTGACAAAAGTCCAAAAAAGTGACAAAAATGTGAAAGAAAAAAAAATACACATACATACATATATATACATATACATATATACATATATATACATATACATACACTACCGGTCAAAAGTTTGGGGTCACTTAGAAATGTCCACACCACTCTATTATAGACAGAATAGCAGCTGATCTGAGTGGGGGGGGGCTGATCTGGTGGGGGGGGGGGGGTGATCTTTAATTCAATATCTACATTACCCATAATCACCAACCATTCATCCAATGTTCCAGAGGCTCATTATGTTCACTAATCTGATGTCATTTAAAAACTAACTAAGAAAACATGGAGAATCCTTTTGCAATTTTGTAAGCACACAAAGTAATCTGATTACTGCCATGGTTAAAAAAACAAGGCAACTGATTCTCAGCTGGTGTTCTGTCTATAATGGAGGGCAATGGGAATCTAAGTGACCCAAAACTTTTGACCGGTAGTATGTATATATATATATATACATATATATATATATATATATATATATATATAT
>NW_022604083.1:0-2238 GCF_008692095.1 Etheostoma spectabile | reverse complement strand
ATCTGTCATCTGTCATATATCATCTGTCATATATCATCTATCATCTGTCATATATCATCTGTCATATATCATCTATCATCTGTCATATATCATCTATCATCTTTCATATATCATGTCTCATCTGTCATATATCATCTATCATCTGTCATATATCATCTCTCATCTGTCATCTCTCATCTGTCATATATCATCTATCATTTATCATCTGTCATCTGTCATCTATCTCTGTCATCTATCATCTATCATCTGTCATCTGTCATCTGTCATCTATCATCTATCATTTATCATCTGTCATCTGTCATCTATCTCTGTCATCTATCATCTCTCATCTGTCATCTCTCATCTGTCATATATCATCTATCATTTATCATCTGTCATCTGTCATCTATCTCTGTCATCTATCATCTATCATCTATCATCTATCATCTATCATTTATCATCTAGCAGAGCGACTGATCCATTGGCTGCTGGGTGGAGTGGGGGGGGGGGTGGAAGGTGATAGCACCTACAGGATTACAGGGATTAGAGACTGGAGTCGGCACAGGGCCAGAAGCAGAGGAGGAAGATCTGCTGAGTTTTGATCTGGGCCCAGCTGTCTCTCTGAGGACTACAGCACCGTAATCGGTTCCTGTTCCAATTAATTCAATAAAAACTGGACACCTGGAGACTAGGGCTGAAACTGGACACCTGGAGACTAGGGCTGAAACTGGAGACCTGGAGACTAGGGCTGAAACTGGAGACTAGGGCTGAAACTGGACACCTGGAGACTAGGGCTGAAACTGGAGACCTGGAGACTAGGGCTGAAACTGGAGACCTGGAGACTAGGGCTGAAACTGGAGACCTGGAGACTAGGGCTGAAACTGGAGACCTGGAGACTAGGGCTTAAACTGGACACCTGGAGACTAGGGCTGAAACTGGAGACCTGGAGACTAGGGCTGAAACTGGAGACCTGGAGACTAGGGCTGCACCATGTGAGGAAAATATGCTCGGCCTTTATGCAACAACGTTGTTGAACATCTTGATACCGATATAACTTGAGATGAAGTTCATTCCTTCATTCATATTTTTCATACATTACACTACAATATAAACGGGCCTGACTCAGGTTAAAAACTGGTTTTCAGCAGGTTCCTGTTCTGCAGGAACATGAAACCTGGGACAGCACGTCGGGACAGACATTTGTACAGGACATCGATATGGAAAGACAAATTTGGACTAAAACAACAATACAGTGACATAAGGACAAAGACATTTGTACAAGACATCAGCTGGGCGAGACTGATGCAGGCATGGACAACACATGAGAATGAATGTGTGCAGGTGTCGCCGTTAAGTTAGTGGACCTGGAGCGATTTGGCTTTGGTTGGTCAATCAGGCAAGAACGTCCACTCCTCCTATTGGTCGGATGTTTCTGGGGGCGGGAGCAAGACAGTAAAAGCAGGAAGAAGGTTGTGTGTTCTTGACTCGTGCAGATGATCTCCTTCGTCAAACCAGCTCATTTCAACATCGTTTCGCAAGAGACGTTAAAGAGATGTCTCACTCTGGAGCTAAAACTAGAGAGATGTCTCACTCTGGAGATAAAACTAGTGAGATGTCTCACTCTGGAGATAAAACTAGTGAGATGTCTCACTCTGGAGATAAAACTAGTGAGATGTCTCACTCTGGAGATAAAACTAGTGAGATGTCTCACTCTGGAGATAAAACTAGAGATGTCTCACTCTGGAGCTAAAACTAGAGAGATGTCTCACTCTGGAGATAAAACTAGAGATGTCTCACTCTGGAGCTAAAACTAGTGAGATGTCTCACTCTAGAGCTAAAACTAGAGAGATGTCTCACTCTGGAGCTAAAACTAGAGAGATGTCTCACTCTGGAGCTAAAACTAGAGAGATGTCTCACTCTGGAGCTAAAACTACTGAGATGTCTCACTCTGGAGCTAAAACTACTGAGATGTCTCACTCTGGAGCTAAAACTAGAGAGATGTCTCACTCTGGAGCTAAAACTACTGAGATGTCTCACTCTGGAGATAAAACTAGAGAGATGTCTCACTCTGGAGCTAAAACTACTGAGATGTCTCACACTTGGAGATAAAACTAGAGAGATGTCTCACTCTGGAGATAAAACTAGTGAGAGTCTCACTCTGGAGCTAAAACTAGAGAGATGTCTCACTCTGGAGCTAAAACTAGAGAGATGTCTCACTCTGGAGCTAAAACTACTGAGATGTCTCACTCTGGAGATAAA
>NW_022604082.1:5000-15992 GCF_008692095.1 Etheostoma spectabile | reverse complement strand
ACAACAGGAACAGGGATAAACTCATATTTAAAATTAAATTGAATCAAAAGTCCAGAGAAACCCGACCAGTGTGCCCGGTTGGCCCAGAGGTACAACGGGCGCACATATCCTTAGAGGTTCAGTCCTCGACGCAGAGGTCCTAATCCTGATCCTGATTCCTGCATGTCCCCCCCCCGTCATACCCAGCTTCCGGTGACCAGACGTCCCCGGTTTCCGGGGACAGTCCCCGATTTTGGCTACCTGTCCCCGGCTGGATCTGTCCCCGGAAATGTCCCAGTTTTTTTCAGTGTGACTGAAAGACCCGAAATTGGAATGAAAGAAAGAAAATACGAACAAAACAGAGCCGATGGTCGCTCCCCCTACACACCCTACACACCCTACACACCCTACACACCCTACACACCCCACACACCCCACACACCCACACACCCTACACACCCCACACACCCCACAACCCCACACACCCCACCACCCTACACACCCCACACACCCCACACACCCCACACACCCACACACCCCACACACCCACACACCCCACACACCCCACACACCCCACACACCCCACACCCTACACACCCTACACACCCTACCCACCCCACACACCCCACACCCCCCACACCCGCAGGCTCCAGACCGCCAGAGCCAGCGCTGCTCATCGTGTTTTACGATGCTAAAATCCCTGATTATTTACATGGAGTCTGGTGCGTTTAGCGAACACAACTTCGCAGACTTTTATGTTTAAAAAAGGATCTTAATCTTTAACAGAAAGGTCGACCTCCTTAGAAACCCTTTCCATAATGTTGTCAGACACTTATAATATTAATCTGAGTCTGTTAGCAGCTAAACGAGCTCTTTAATGAACGTAAATACAAGCTGGACAATTATCCTGTTAACTTCCATTGCAGCGATCTGGTTTAATATCAATGTCAAAGGAAAATATGTCCTCAGTAGTTTATGTTGTATCTGATTCTCAACGAGCTGTTGCAGAAACAAGCCTGGAGCAATAAAGCAAAAGCTGTCAGTAGTTCAGTAAACATTACAACATTATGAAATATTAAGACTTTCTATCTTGAAATATTGAGACTTTCTATATTGAAATATTAGGACTTTCTATCTTGAAATATTGAGACTTTCTATCTTGAAATATTAGGACTTTCTATCTTGAAATATTAGGACTTTCTATCTTGAAATATTGAGACTTTCTATCTTGAAATATTAGGACTTTCTATCTTGAAATATTGAGACTTTCTATCTTGAAATATTAGGACTTTCTATCTTGAAATATTGAGACTTTCCATCTTGAAATCTAAGGACTTTCTATCTTGAAATATTAAGACTTTCTATCTTGAAATATTAGGACTTTCTATCTTGAAATATTGAGACTTTCCATCTTGAATATTAAGACTTTCTATCTTGAAATATTGAGACTTTCTATCTTGAAATATTAGGACTTTCTATCTTGAGGTGTAGTGGAGAAGGAAGTAGCAGCAGGGGGGGTCTAGGATCAGACCTGGGGGGGGGGTCTAGGATCAGACCTTGGGGGGGGGGCTCACCTAATGAGAACAGCTCTAGGTCTAGTGTCCCCGTTTTAAGTTTTACAAAAATAAAAACATGACTTGTTTTGGAGGTAAATACGCTTCTGAGCTGAAAATGTCCCCGGATTTTGTCTGAGAATCTGGTCCCCTTACCCAGCTGTCCTATCAGATAAAGGAAGAAAAGCCCAAAAGATAATCGGTGTGTAAAACAACAACAAAAAAACAAACAGAGTTGTTGTTTTTTGACTTGAAAAAATTCTGTAAAAAGTTTTTAAAACGAGACACGAGAAGGAAAAGTGGCAATAAAATGTTAAAAAATACAACAACAACAAAAACACTGAAAAAAGCAACAACAATGACAAAACAAACAAATGCGCCACAAATAAAAAAGTAAATTAAAAATAATTCATTGCTTTCTTGTTAACGTAGCGGACCGACCTTTGGCGCCGGGCTCGGCGGCGGCCATCTTGTTGTACGGGTGTTTGTAGGGCAGGGCGGGGGGGAAGTCCTCGGGGCTGTGGGGGGGCAGGGCTATGCTGGGGGGCGGGTACATGGGCGGCCACTGCTGGTGCATGTAGGGCAGGTAGTTCCCGTACTGGCTGTACCCCGGGGGGGGGAAACTGGGCGCCAGCATGCCCGGGTGCACCTGAAACAATGAAATGTATTGTAAGTAAGTGACAACATTATATTATGGGATGGATCCCTCCAGAGAGAGAGCTTTAAGTTAAAGAAGAAGATCCTTTTAGTTTAACATGAAACAGAAATCACCATCACCAAACCCACCAGACTCCATGTAAATAATCACTACTTTTAGCGTGTATAGAGCAGCATATCTCCACCAGACTCCATGTAAATAATCACTACTTTTAGCGTGTATAGAGCAGCATATCTCCACCTGACTCCATGTAATATCACTACTTTTAGCATGTATAGAGCAGCATATCTCCACCAGACTCCATGTAAATAATCACTACTTTTAGCGTGTATAGAGCAGCATATCTCCACCAGACTCCATGTAAATAATCACTACTTTTAGCGTGTATAGAGCAGCATATCTCCACCAGACTCCATGTAAATAATCACTACTTTTAGCGTGTATAGAGCAGCATATCTCCACCAGACTCCATGTAAATAATCACTACTTTTAGCGTGTATAGAGCAGCATATCTCCACCAGACTCCATGTAAATAATCACTACTTTTAGTGTGTATAGAGCAGCATATCTCCACCAGACTCCATGTAAATAATCACTACTTGTAGTGTGTATAGAGCAGCATATCTCCACCAGACTCCATGTTAATAATCACTACTTTTAGCGTGTATAGAGCAGCATATCTCCACCAGACTCCATGTAAATAATCACTACTTTTAGCGTGTATAGAGCAGCATATCTCCACCAGACTCCATGTTAATAATCACTACTTTTAGCGTGTATAGAGCAGCATATCTCCACCAGACTCCATGTAAATAATCACTACTTTTAGCGTGTATAGAGCAGCATATCTCCACCAGACTACATGTAAATAATCACTACTTATAGCGTGTATAGAGCTCTTCAAACCGAGAGAAAACAGCGTAACCAACTAGATGCACCTGTGAGGGGGGATAGGTGGGGATGGGCACGCCGGCGTGCGGCGGCAGCACGGTGGCGTCCGGGGGTTGAACCAGCGGCTCTTCGTGCGGCGGCTGTGGAGCGACGGCGGCGCTCTGCTCGCTGTTCGCCTCTCTGTGAGATTTAGGCAGCGCTGATGTCTTGGTGTGGCGCCCGCCGGCCTCACTGCTCCAGCTACGGCTGCTGTGGGGGGGCAAGGGAGAGACAGAGAGACAGACAGACAGACAGACACAGAGAGAGAGACAGACAGAGAGACAGGTGGGCGAGGGACAACTTTACTTCTGAAGTAATCCAGACATTTAGATTAAAACCTAACTTTTCTTTTTATAAAAACAATAAAAATACAACAGTATTTAGAGACAGACAGAGACAGAGAGACAGAGACCGACAGAGAGACAGACAGAGACAGACACAGAGACAGACACAGACAGACACAGAGACAGACACAGACAGAGAGACAGACACAGACAGAGAGACAGACACAGACAGAGAGACAGACACAGACAGACACAGACAGAGAGACAGACACAGACAGAGAGAGAGACAGACAGAGACAGACAGAGACAGACACAGACAGAGAGACAGACACAGACAGAGAGAGAGAGACAGACAGAGACAGACACAGAGACAGACAGAGAGACACAGAGACAGACACAGACAGAGAGAGAGAGACAGACAGAGACAGACACAGAGACAGACAGAGAGACACAGAGACAGACACAGACAGAGCGACAGACTCAGACAGAGAGAGAGAGACAGACAGAGACAGAGACAGACACAGAGACAGACACAGACAGAGCGACAGACACAGACAGAGACAGACAGACAGAGACAGACAGAGAGACAGGCACAGACAGAGAGAGAGACAGACAGAGACAGACACAGACAGAGAGACAGACAGACAGAGAGACAGGTTGTCTACCTGCTGCTGCTGCTGGAGCTGTGGCTCCGCCTCTTGCGTTGCCGCCCCCCCCCCGAGCTGCCGGACGAGTAGCGCCGGCGCCGCGTGGGCGTCTTAGGTGGGGGCTTGTTCCCATGGAGACGCTCTTTGGTGCGGGCGGCCATCTTGCTGATCTCGGAGACGCCCAGGTCCAGGCCGATGGTCTTCAGCAGGTCCTGGATCTTCTCGTACTCCTCCAGCGCCTGGCGCTCGCCGTCCGCCAGCGGCTCCGTCCCCGGGGGGACGACAACGCCCCCCCCCACCGCCGCCGGGACCTGGTCTGGGCTCGCGTACCGGACGTCCACCTGCACGGGGACAATACAATACTATATTAATATATAATATATATATTAATATATAGCGTTATATATTAATATATAACGCTATATATTAATATATAACGATATATATTAATATATACAGTGAGTATAATAAGTATTTAACAAGTTCTCCACTTAGAAATCATGGAGGGTCTGATGTCCTCGTAGGACCATGTCCACTGTGAGAGACATGTCCACTGGGAGAAACATGTCCACTGTGAGAGACATGTCCACTGGGAGAAACATGTCCACTGTGAGAGACATGTCCACTGGGAGAGACATGTCCACTGGGAGAGACATGTCCACTGGGAGAGACATGTCCACTGGGAGAGACATAATCTAAAAAAACATCCAGAAATCACAATGTATGATTTATTAACTATTTATTTGTATGATACAGCTGTAAATAAGTATTTAACACCTGTCTATCAGCTAGAATTCTGTCCCTCAAAGACCTGTTAGTCTGTCTTCATAATGTCCCTCAAAGACCTGTTAGTCTGTCTTCATAATGTCCCTCAAAGACCTGTTAGTCTGTCTTCAAAATGTCCCTCAAAGACCTGTTAGTCTGTCTTCATAATGTCCCTCAAAGACCTGTTAGTCTGTCTTCATAATGTCCCTCAAAGACCTGTTAGTCTGTCTTCATAATGTCCCCCCCCCTCCATTTATTATCCTAAATTAGATGCACCTGTTTGAGGACGTTAGCTGCATAAAGACACCTGTCCCCCCCTCCAATCAGTAAGAATCCAACTACTAACATGGTCAAGACCAGAGAGCTGTCCAAAGACACTAGAGACTAAACTGTCCCCCTCCACAAGGCTGGACAGGGCTACGGGGACATGTCCAAGCAGCTTGGTGAAGACAGGTCCACTGTTGGAGACATCATTAGAAAATGGAAGAAGCTAAACATGACTGTCCGTCTCCCTCGGACTGGGGCTCCATGCAGGGTCTCACCTCGGGGGGTCTCCATGATCCTAAGAAAGGTGAGAAACCAGACCAGAACTACACGGGAGGAGCTGGTCCAGGACCTGGAAGAGCTGGGACCACTGTTTCTATATATATCTATATATATATATATATATATATATATATATATATATATATATATATATATATATATATATGACATCAAATGAAATCACCTGTGCCTTAGTGGGCGGGGCCTGCTGGGGCGGGGCGGCGCCGGGCGGGGGCCCGTACATCTGGGGGGGGTAGTCTGCATACAGCGCCTCCTCCGTCACGTCTCCGTACAGGTCCAGGCGGACGGGCTCCGGCGCCGGCGCCGCTTTGGGTTCGTCTGCGTCTCCGTACAGGAACTTCTCCTCGTCGTCGATGTCGTCGGCGGGCCTCTCCGCCGCCGTGGGGGGGGCGCCCAGCAGGTGCAGGATCTCTTTGATCTCGGCGTCCAGGCCGGCGCGGTGAGCCATCTGGGGGTCGGCACGCAGCTCAGACAGCATGGCCGCCACGGCGTGGGGCTCCATGCCCTTCACCGCCTGCAGCAGCTGCTCCGCCACGCGGGACAGGCCCGAACCATCGGGACCTCGGGGGGACTCACAGCTCTACAACACACACACACACACACACACACACACACACACACACACACACGTTAAAACTATATATATAGTCTGGTGTAAATGTGCTACTAAATCAGCAGGTTTCTGAATGGAGTCTGGTGTAAATGTGCTACTAAATCAGCAGGTTTCTGAATGGAGTCTGGTGTAAATGTGCTACTAAATCAGCAGGTTTTTGAATGGAGTCTGGTGTAAATGTGCTACTAAATCAGCAGGTTTCTGAATGGAGTCTGGTGTAAATGTTCACAGATGTTTCTTTCAAAGAATTTCAGCAACATTTTTAAAGGTATTAAAATAAAACTTCTCATATTAACACGATATCTTGTGCTACGTCGGGGGGCCAGCCCCGTGGTGCGAGGCGTACCTTGAGGGACGGCGAGTCCTCCGAGTCGTTGCGTCTCTTCAGGATGGACTTGGTGGGCTGGCCCAGCATCTCCTCCAGCTCCTTCCGGCGCCGCGCCGTCTGCAGCTCCCTGAACTCCTGCGGAGGTTTCTCCTCGCTCCGGCTGCCGCTGCTGGAGGACGAGCTGCTGCTGGAGCTGCGGCTCCTCGGACGGCTCTTACTGCGCCCGCGGCTCGCCGCCCGGCTGTAGCTCCGCCCCCTGGACCTGGACCGGGACCTGGATCTGAGAACATTAACCGGAATCTGAACTCAACACTCGCCAAGCGCCAGATGGGGGACGTGTTCTGTTTGGTGAGATATGTCTATCTCAGTACTCACAGCCATGGTTCTGCTACATCCTGCTACATCCTGCTACGTCCTGCTACATCCTGCTACGTCCTGCTACATCCTGCTACGTCCTGCTAAACCCTGCTACGTCCTGCTACGTCCTGCTAAACCCTGCTACGTCCTGCTAAACCCTGCTACGTCCTGCTAAACCCTGCTACTTCCTGCTAAACCCTGCTACGTCCTGCTAAACCATGCTACGTCCTGCTAAACCCTGCTACGTCCTGCTAAACCCTGCTACGTCCTGATAAACCCTGCTACGTGCTGCTAAACCATGCTACATCCTGCTACGTCCTGCTACATCCTGCTACGTCCTGCTACGTCCTGCTACTTCCTGCTAAACCATGCTACGTCCTGCTAAACCATGCTACGTCCTGCTAAACCATGCTACGTCCTGATAAACCCTGCTACGTCCTGATAAACCCTGCTACGTGCTGCTAAACCTTGCTACATCCTGCTACGTCCTGCTACATCCTGCTACGTCCTGCTAAACCCTGCTACGTCCTGCTACTTCCTGCTAAACCCTGCTACGTCCTGCTAAACCATGCTACGTCCTGCTAAACCCTGCTACGTCCTGCTAAACCCTGCTACGTCCTGCTAAACCCTTTACGTCCTGATAAACCCTGCTACGTCCTGCTAAACCCTGCTACGTCCTGCTAAACCCTGCTACGTCCTGATAAACCCTGCTACGTCCTGATAAACCCTGCTACGTCCTGATAAACCCTGCTACGTGCTGCTAAACCTTGCTACATCCTGCTACGTCCTGCTACATCCTGCTACGTCCTGCTAAACCCTGCTACGTCCTGCTACTTCCTGCTAAACCATGCTACGTCCTGCTAAACCATGCTACGTCCTGCTAAACCCTGCTACGTCCTGCTAAACCCTGCTACGTCCTGCTAAACCCTGCTACGTCCTGATAAACCCTGCTACGTCCTGCTAAACCCTGCTACGTCCTGCTAAACCCTGCTACGTCCTGCTAAACCCTGCTACGTCCTGCTAAACCCTGCTACGTCCTGCTAAACCCTGCTACGTCCTGCTACACGGTACATTTAAATGGTATTTATGAAGAAAATAAAGAGATCTGGACCTGCTTTGAGGGCGGCTCTTGCTCCGCCCCCGGCTCTTGGCCCGGCTCCGGTCCGGACTTTGACTCCTGCTCCGCCCCCGGCTCTTGGCCCGGCTCCGGTCCGGACTTCGACTCCTGCTCCGCCCCCGGCTCTTGGCCCGGCTCCGGTCCGGACTACGACTCCTGCTCCGTCCCCGGCTCTTGGCCCGGCCCCGGCCCGGACTACGACTCCTGCTCCGCCCCCGGCTCTTGGCCCGGCTCCGGTCCGGACTGCGGCTCTGGCTCCGGCCCCGGTCCAGACTGCGGCTCTGGCTCCGCCCCCGGCTCTTGCTCCTCAGCTGGCTCTTGCTGCGGCCCAGACTCTTGGCTCGGCTCCGGTCCGGACTCCGGCTCTGGGGTCGGCTCCGGCTCCTCTCGTACTCGGGCCGCGGAGGGTAGTCTCTGTGTGGGAACACCGGATTCATTAGGAGGGACACACGGGACGTACAGACGCAGAATTTCTGCAGATTTGTCTTCTGAAGACTTTCAGGAAAAATATTGGAAGGTTTTAACTAAATCAGCAGGTTTCTGAATGGAGTCTGGTGTAAATGTGCTACTAATCAGCAGGTTTTCTGAATGGAGTCTGGTGTAAATGTGCTACTAAATCAGCAGGTTTCTGAATGGAGTTTGGTGTAAATGTGCTACTAAATCAGCAGGTTTCTGGATGAGTCTGGTGTAAATGTGCTACTAAATCAGCAGTTTCTGGATGGAGTCTGGTGTAATGTGCTACTAATCAGCAGTTTTTGAATGGAGTCTGGTGTAAATGTGATACTAAATCAGCAGGTTTTTGAATGGAGTCTGGTGTAAATGTGCTACTAAATCAGCAGGTTTCTGGATGGAGTCTGGTGTAAATGTGCTACTAAATCAGCAGGTTTCTGATGGAGTCTGGTGTAAATGTGCTACTAAATCAGCAGGTTTCTGAATGGAGTCTGGTGTAAATGTGCTACTAAATCAGCAGGTTTCTGAATGGAGTCTGGTGTAAATGTGCTACTAAATCAGCAGGTTTCTGAATGGAGTTTGGTGTAATGTGATACTAATCAGCAGGTTTCTGGATGGAGTCTGGTGTAATGTGCTACTAAATCAGCAGGTTTCTGAATGGAGTTTGGTGTAATGTGCTACTAAATCAGCAGGTTTCTGGATGGAGTCTGGTGTAAATGTGCTACTAAATCAGCAGGTTTCTGGATGGAGTCTGGTGTAAATGTGCTACTAAATCAGCAGGTTTTTGAATGGAGTCTGGTGTAAATGTGATACTAAATCAGCAGGTTTCTGAATGGAGTCTGGTGTAAATGTGCTACTAAATCAGCAGGTTTCTGGATGGAGTCTGGTGTAAATGTGCTACTAAATCAGCAGGTTTCTGAATGGAGTCTGGTGTAAATGTGCTACTAAATCAGCAGGTTTCTGAATGGAGTCTGGTGTAAATGTGCTACTAAATCAGCAGGTTTCTGAATGGAGTCTGGTGTAAATGTGCTACTAAATCAGCAGGTTTCTGAATGGAGTTTGGTGTAAATGTGATACTAAATCAGCAGGTTTCTGGATGGAGTCTGGTGTAAATGTGCTACTAAATCAGCAGGTTTCTGAATGGAGTCTGGTGTAAATGTGAGTTGTTGGGAACCGTCCACGTTACAGTTTGGAACATTAGTTTGAAAGAAACCCAAATTTCTGATATAGAAACTTTTTGGAAAGAAGACACCAGGAGGTTAAAGATCTTCTCTTGTCTCCTTGGAAACAACATTGACAACATTTGATTTTTAGACTTTTTCCAAATAACTGGGAACTTTAAGAATAATATTAATAATGTTTTAATGTTTCCGTGGTTACCTGTCTTGGTGGCGGGAGGGGGCGGAGCCAGATGGTCCAATCAGCTCGTTGCCGACGGTGATGACCAGGTTGTGGTCGATGGGAGGCAAACCCCGAGGAGACGGAGACCTCTGCTACACACACACACACACATACACAGACACACACACACACACACACACACACACACACCACACACACACACACAGAGACACACACACACAGAGAGACACACACACACACACACACACACAGAGAGACACACACACACACACACACACACACACACACACACACACACACACACACACACAGAGAGACACACACACACAGAGAGACACACACACACAGGAGACACACACACACACACACACAAGAGACACACACACACACACAGAGAGACACACACACACACACACACCACACAGACACACACACACACACACAGACACACACACACAGACACACACACACACACACACACCACACACCACACACACACACAGAGAGACACACACACACAGAGAGACACACACACACACACAAAACACACACACACAGAGAGAAGACACACACAGAAACACACACACACACACACAGAGAAAGACACACACACACACAGACACACACACACACACACAGAAAAGACACACACACACAGAGAAAGACACACAACACACAGAGAAAGACACACACACACACACACACACACAGAGAGAGAGACACACACACACACACCACACAGAGAGAGAGAGACACACACACACACACCACACCACCACACAACAGAGAGAGAGAGAGACACACACACACACGAACACAGAGAGACACACACACACACACACACACACACACACACACACACAGAGACACACACACACACACGAACACAGAGAGACACACACACACACACAACACACACACACACACACACACACACACACACACAGAGAGGAGAGACACACACACACACACACACACACACACACAGAGAGAGAGACACACACACACACACACACACACACACACACACACACACACACACACACACACACACACACACACACACACACAGAGAGAGAGACAGACACACACACACGATTAATTTGTAACTAAAAGGAAACTGAATCCAAATCCCCAAATAAGACGTGTTGATTTTCATGTAAATAAAGAGAAATGTAACAAACGTCTGCTTCAGATTAATAACAATAACAATAACAATAATAATAATAACATCAATGACAATGTGAAGCAAACTGCTGTTTAAGAAACACTAAACATCCAGTTAGTTAGCCCTCTCGTTGTCCTCGGGTCAAACGGACCTGTTTCCCGTGTCGGTGTCTTTTTAATTACCAAATTATAATTACCCCAAATACCCCGACTGA
>NW_022604081.1:12500-15706 GCF_008692095.1 Etheostoma spectabile | reverse complement strand
GTGCTGTGGTGCGTTCAGGGCCAGTTTGGACTTGTGTGTGTATTTTTACTGTACTGTGGTGTGTTCAACCCCAGTTTGGCCTGGTGTGTGTTTATACCGTGCTGTGGTGCGTTCAGGGCCGGTCGGGCCTGGTGCTGTGTGTTTATACCGTGCGGTGGTGCGTTCAAGCCCAGTTTGGCCTGGTGTGTGTGTTTATACCGTGCTGTGGTGCATTCAGGGCCGGTCGGGCCTGGTGTGTGTTTATACCATGCTGTGGTGCGTTCAGGGCCGGTCGGGCCTGGTGTTTGTTTATACCGTGCTGTGGTGCGTTCAGGGCCGGTCGGGCCTGCTGTGTGTTTATACCGTGCTGGGGTGCGTTCAAGCCCAGTTTGGCCTGGTGTGTGTTTACACCTTGTTGTGGTGCGTTCAGGGCCGGTCGGGCCTGGTGCTGTGTGTGTATACCGTGCTGTGGTGCGTTCAGGGCCGGTCGGGCCTGGTGCTGGGGCAGGATCTCCATGCGGACGGTCTGACAGGAGGCAGAGAGCAGCTGAGTGGCTTCAGCCAGGGAACAAAACTCCATCGACTTCCCATCAACAGACAGAATGTGATCTCCTGCGTGAAGAGCACCACACCTGCACACACACACACACACACACACACACACACACGCACACACACCACACACACACACACGCACACACACACACACACACACACACATTCATTGTTCTGTGTGTGAACTGTTCAAGGGAATAAAGACAATAAAGCTAAACCTTAAATCTTACAAAAGGGTATAACATACTATTAGATATTATTTTAAACTAACCTAAAAAACTCATAACTAAAAAATTTGTCTCATGTGTTTGAAAGAATTCAGGAACAAGGGATCAAAATTGCGATTATTTTTGGTCGATATTGAACTCAACATTGAAATAATCGCTCATTGACTTTTGGAAAGATGTTGCATTTACTGAACCTAACCCTCATGTTGTCCCCATGTTGCCCTCATGTTGTCCTCATGTTGTCCTCATGTTGCCCTCATGTTGTCCTCATGTTGCCCTCATGTTGCCCTCATGTTGCCCTCATGTTGTCCCCATGTTGTCCTCATGTTGTCCTCATGTTGCCCTCATGTTGTCCCCATTTTGCCCTCATGTTGTCCTCATGTTGCCCTCATGTTGTCCTCATGTTGTCCCCATGTTGTCCTCATGTTGTCCCCATGTTGCCCTCATGTTGTCCTGATGTTGTCCCCATGTTGTCCCCATGTTGTCCTCATGTTGTCCTCATGTTGTCCCCAATTTGTCCCCATGTTGTCCTCATGTTGTCCCCATGTTGTCCCCATGTTGTCCTCATGTAGCCCCCATGTTGCCCTCATGTTGTCCTCATGTTGTCCCCATGTTGTCCTCATGTTGTCCTCATGTTGTCCCCATGTTGTCCCCATGTTGTCCCCATGTTGTCTTCATGTTGTCCCCATGTTGTCCTCATGTTGTCCTCATGTTGCCCTCATGTTGTCCCCATTTTGCCCTCATGTTGTCCTCATGTTGTCCTCATGTTGCCCTCATGTTGTCCCCATTTTGCCCTCATGTTGTCCTCATGTTGCCCTCATGTTGTCCTCATGTTGTCCCCATGTTGTCCTCATGTTGTCCCCATGTTGCCCTCATGTTGTCCTCATGTTGTCCCCATGTTGTCCCCATGTTGTCCTCATATTGTCCTCATGTTGTCCCCAATTTGTCCCCATGTTGTCCTCATGTTGTCCCCATGTTGTCCCCATGTTGTCCTCATGTAGCCCCCATGTTGCCCTCATGTTGTCCTCATGTTGTCCCCATGTTGTCCTCATGTTGCCATCATGTTGTCCTCATGTTGTCCCCATGTTGTCCCCATGTTGTCTTCATGTTGTCCCCATGTTGTCCTCATGTTGTCCCCATGTTGTCCCCATGTTGTCCTCATGTTGTCCCCATGTTGTCCCCATGTTGTCCCCATGTTGTCCTATATTAATGTTTTTTTAATTCCCCAAAATAACATGATTGATTCCAACGCTCTTTGCCAAGTACAAATCTCTACTTTCATTAATTTGGGTCTTATTATATTTATAGCATTGTAAAACAAAGTGAAGTGTTGTTGAATAGTGTTGAGTAAAAGTTGACATATTCCAGTCTGTGATTATCATCACATCCATCCTTTAATTTTAGTCTCAATAATTCCTAATTTCTGCTTTTCTAACTCAAACATTAGGTATAATTTCCTATAAATGAGGTTTATTGACCATAAATTCCAAAAATAACTGTAAAACTAAAGTTAATAAGTTAGTGTTACGCAGTGTTAAACATTGAAAAAAGGGACAAACATTGAAAAAAAAGTGTCAAAAGTGTTGAAAAAAGGGATAAAAACGTAAGAAAAAGTTAAAAAAACATCGATAAAAAGCCTCAACAAAAAGTGGTGATTTTCAATTTTGACGGAAAGACAACACGAGGATTAAAAAACAACAACAGGGAAAACACCTCAAAATTGGGAAATTTTCCCGTTAAACTCAAGACGAAATAGAAGCAGGAAGTGGGTTTTTGGGGTCCGTACCTGTCCGCTATGCTGGCGGGTTTCACCTTGTCGATGACGATCACCTGCTTGCTGCAGAACATGGAGGTGGACAGGGCCACGCCCAGGCTGGAGCCTGTCGCCTTGGCAACCTCCACCAGCAACGGCCCCGACGCCGTGGCAACGGAATCTGACAGAGAGAAAAAAAGAAAAAAAAACGTTATCTGGCGTTCCACAGGGCTCCGTTGTAGGCCCTGTTATATTTACTGTCTACATGGTTATTAAGGATGCGTATTTAGATGGATGGATGGATGGATGGATGGATAGATAGATAGATGGATAGATGGATAGATAGATAGATAGATAGATAGATAGATAGATAGATAGATAGAGATAGATAGATAGATAGATAGATAGATAGATAGATAGATAGATAGATAGATATGGATGGATGGATGGATGGATGGATTGGATGGATGGGATGGATGGATGGATGGATGGATGGATGGATGGATGGATAGATAGATAGATAGATAGATAGATAGTAGATGATAGATGGATGGATGGATGGATGGATGGATGGATGGATGGATGGATAGGTAGGTAGTAGGTAGTTGGATGGATGGATGGATGGATGGATGGATGGATGGGTAGGTAGGTAGGTAGGTAGATAGATAGATAGATAGATAGATAGATAGATA
>NW_022604081.1:0-7500 GCF_008692095.1 Etheostoma spectabile | reverse complement strand
ACGGCTGAAATATTGAACAGCGGGGGAGAGATGGATTGAGAGAAGGGAGATATTTCAAACTAAAGCCTGCTACAATCTGATGTGACCGGCCCTCAGGTGATAAAACAGAAAGCAGGATTTCATTAAAATGTTTTCATTAAAATTTTAATATTAATCAGGCAGAGCTAACACCACCAATGTCTCTCTGTCCTCCATCGTTTTTAACAAAAGCACCAGTGTCCTTTTTCAATTTTTCTAAAAACCAAAAACGCCAGCTCTGACTCTCAGTCTGAAACAGTAAAAGCCCACAAACTCGTCTCCTCTGATGGGGGGGGGTGTCAAAGAAGGAGGACGCTGTCCAAACTACATGTCCTTTTGGACAATGTCTCGCACCCGCTCCACGGCTCGCTGCTCAATCACAGGAGCACTTTCAGCGAAAGACTCATTCTCCCAAAATGCACCACAGAGCGCCACAGGAAGTTCTTCCTGCCTGTGGCCATCACACTTTATAACTCCTCCCTCTGAGTGTCTGACACACACACACACACACACACACACACACACACACAACACACACACACTTAGAAGTTATAACAATACTACCTGTTTTTTGCAATAACACTGGCCTGAAATGTGTGCAATCCTCAACTACTACTACTACTATTATTATTAGTATTATTATTAGTATTATTATTAGTATTACTTTTCACCATTGCCACTCCTTAATTATGTTAGTTATGTAAATACTGTATCATAATATTGCCTCTACTAGTTCCTTTTAAAGGAGTTTGAAGTCCATACCCGATACACCCCCCTACACACACACACACACACACACACACACACACACACACACACACACACACACACACACACACACACACACTGGTCCAACCGAGGAAGACTCTGAGACATTTTTGTATTTACATCCTGTTTATATTCAACTATTTGTTCTTGCATTTTATCCTATTATTATTTCATGTATATTGCATGTATGTATAGTGGATCCTAGTATTTCATGTATATTGCATGTATGTATAGTGGATCCTAGTATTTCATGTATATTGTATGTATGTATAGTGGATCCTAGTATTTCATGTATATTGCATGTATGTATAGTGGATCCTAGTATTTCATGTATATTGCATGTATGTATAGTGGATCCTAGTATTTCATGTATATTGTATGTATGTATAGTGGATCCTAGTATTTCATGTATATGCATGTATGTATAGTGGATCCTAGTATTTCATGTATATTGTATGTATGTATAGTGGATCCTAGTATTTCATGTATATTGCATGTATGTATAGTGGATCCTAGTATTTCATGTATATTGTATGTATGTATAGTGGATCCTAGCATTTCATGTATATTGCATGTATGTATAGTGGATCCTAGTATTTCATGTATATTGCATGTATGTATAGTGGATCCTAGTATTTCATGTATATTGTATGTATGTATAGTGGATCCTAGTATTTCATGTATATTGCATGTATGTATAGTGGATCCTAGTATTTCATGTATATTGATGTATGTATAGTGGATCTAGTATTTCTGTATATTGCATGTATGTATAGTGGATCCTAGTATTTCATGTATATTGCATGTATGTATAGTGGATCCTAGTATTTCATGTATATTGCATGTATGTATGTGGATCCTAGTATTTCATGTATATTGCATGTATGTATAGTGGATCCTAGTATTTCATGTATATTGTATGTATGTATAGTGGATCCTAGTATTTCATGTATATGCATGTATGTATAGTGGATCCTAGTATTTCATGTATATTGTATGTATGTATAGTGGATCCTAGTATTTCAGTATATTGCATGTATGTATAGTGGATCCTAGTATTTCATGTATATTGCATGTATGTATAGTGGATCCTAGTATTCATGTATATTGGTATGTATGTATAGTGGATCCTAGTATTTCATGTATATTGCATGTATGTATAGTGGATCCTAGTATTTCATGTATATTGTATGTATGTATAGTGGATCCTAGTATTTCATGTATATTGCATGTATGTATAGTGGATCCTAGTATTTCATGTATATTGTATGTATGTATAGTGGATCCTAGTATTTCATGTATATTGCATGTATGTATAGTGGATCCTAGTATTTCATGTATATTGCATGTATGTATAGTGGATCCTAGTATTTCATGTATATGCATGTATGTATAGTGGATCCTAGTATTTCATGTATATTGCATGTATGTATAGTGGATCCTAGTATTTCATGTATATTGTATGTATGTATAGTGGATCCTAGTATTTCATGTATATTGCATGTATGTATAGTGGATCCTAGTATTTCATGTATATTGTATGTATGTATAGTGGATCCTAGTATTTCATGTATATTGCATGTATGTATAGTGGATCCTAGTATTTCATGTATATTGCATGTATGTATAGTGGATCCTAGTATTTCATGTATATTGTATGTATGTATAGTGGATCCTAGTATTTCATGTATATTGCATGTATGTATAGTGGATCCTAGTATTTCATGTATATTGTATGTATGTATAGTGGATCCTAGTATTTCATGTATATTGCATGTATGTATAGTGGATCCTAGTATTTCATGTATATTGTATGTATGTATAGTGGATCCTAGTATTTCATGTATATTGCATGTATGTATAGTGGATCCTAGTATTTCATGTATATTGCATGTATGTATAGTGGATCCTAGTATTTCATGTATATTGCATGTATGTATAGTGGATCCTAGTATTTCATGTATATTGCATGTATGTATAGTGGATCCTAGTATTTCATGTATATTGTATGTATGTATAGTGGATCCTAGTATTTCATGTATATTGTATGTATGTATAGTGGATCCTAGTATTTCATGTATAATGTATGTATGTATAGTGGATCCTAGTATTTCATGTATATTGCATGTATGTATAGTGGATCCTAGTATTTCATGTATATGCATGTATGTATAGTGGATCCTAGTATTTCATGTATATTGCATGTATGTATAGTGGATCCTAGTATTTCATGTATATTGTATGTATGTATAGTGGATCCTAGTATTTCATGTATATTGCATGTATGTATAGTGGATCCTAGTATTTCATGTGTATTGCATGTATGTATAGTGGATCCTAGTATTTCATGTATATTGCATGTATGTATAGTGGATCCTAGTATTTCATGTATATTGTATGTATGTATAGTGGATCCTAGTATTTCATGTATATTGCATGTATGTATAGTGGATCCTAGTATTTCATGTATATTGCATGTATGTATAGTGGATCCTAGTATTTCATGTATATTGCATGTATGTATAGTGGATCCTAGTATTTCATGTATATTGCATGTATGTATAGTGGATCCTAGTATTTCATGTATATTGCATGTATGTATAGTGGATCCTAGTATTTCATGTATATTGTATGTATGTATAGTGGATCCTAGTATTTCATGTATATTGTATGTATGTATAGTGGATCCTAGTATTTCATGTATATGTATGTATGTATAGTGGATCCTAGTATTTCATGTATATTGCATGTATGTATAGTGGATCCTAGTATTTCATGTATATTGTATGTATGTATAGTGGATCCTAGTATTTCATGTATATTGCATGTATGTATAGTGGATCCTAGTATTTCATGTATATTGCATGTATGTATAGTGGATCCTAGTATTTCATGTATATTGTATGTATGTATAGTGGATCCTAGTATTTCATGTATATTGTATGTATGTATAGTGGATCCTAGTATTTCATGTATATGTATGTATGTATAGTGGATCTAGTATTTCATGTATATTGTATGTATGTATAGTGGATCCTAGTATTTCATGTATATTGCATGTATGTATAGTGGATCCTAGTATTTCATGTATATTGCATGTATGTATAGTGGATCCTAGTATTTCATGTATATTGCATGTATGTATAGTGGATCCTAGTATTTCATGTTATTGCATGTATGTATAGTGGATCCTAGTATTTCATGTATATTGCATGTATGTATAGTGGATCCTAGTATTTCATGTATATTGCATGTATGTATAGTGGATCCTAGTATTTCATGTATATTGCATGTATGTATAGTGGATCCTAGTATTTCATGTATATTGCATGTATGTATAGTGGATCCTAGTATTTCATGTATATTGCATGTATGTATAGTGGATCCTAGTATTTCATGTATATTGTATGTATGTATAGTGGATCCTAGTATTTCATGTATATTGTATGTATGTATAGTGGATCCTAGTATTTCATGTATAATGTATGTATGTATAGTGGATCCTAGTATTTCATGTATATTGCATGTATGTATAGTGGATCCTAGTATTTCATGTATATTGTATGTATGTATAGTGGATCCTAGTATTTCATGTATATTGCATGTATGTATAGTGGATCCTAGTATTTCATGTATATTGTATGTATGTATAGTGGATCCTAGTATTTCATGTATATTGCATGTATGTATAGTGGATCCTAGTATTTCATGTATATTGTATGTATGTATAGTGGATCCTAGTATTTCATGTATATTGTATGTATGTATAGTGGATCCTAGTATTTCATGTATTGCATGTATGTATAGTGGATCCTAGTATTTCATGTATATTGTATGTATGTATAGTGGATCCTAGTATTTCATGTATATTGTATGTATGTATAGTGGATCCTAGTATTCATGTATATTGCATGTATGTATAGTGGATCCTAGTATTTCATGTATATTGCATGTATGTATAGTGGATCCTAGTATTTCATGTATATTGCATGTATGTATAGTGGATCCTAGTATTTCATGTATATTGCATGTATGTATAGTGGATCCTAGTATTTCATGTATATTGTATGTATGTATAGTGGATCCTAGTATTTCATGTATATTGCATGTATGTATAGTGGATCCTAGTATTTCATGTATATTGTATGTATGTATAGTGGATCCTAGTATTTCATGTATATTGTATGTATGTATAGTGGATCCTAGTATTTCATGTGTATCTGTATTCTGCGCTGTGTGACTGATTCTGCTGCTGCAACACTGTAATGTCCCATTTTATTGGGATCAATAAATATCTATCTATCTATCTATCTATAGTGATATAAAAGTCTTCTAATATGTCAGCCTCATCACTGTGTAGTAGAAGTTGATGAAAGCCTCTCACCCTCTCACAGAGAACCGTATGCAGGTCACCTGTCCGTATGACGCACACTGCACACATCTTATGGGTGATACGAATGTTAGATGATGGCAGAAGTGACACTGAACTGGGTTTTTGAAGAAATGGCAGAGCAGATGTTAGGTTCAAAGACTTGAGTGGAAAAACTACTCACGGACACAGACTTGGTTTTCTTTGGCAAAGGGGAATAAAGCTGAAAAACATTCAGCAGTCTTTTCCGAAGCTTTCAGTCCCTGCTCGAACGTTTTATCACGTGAGTGTATACAGAAAGTTGATTTACATAATGGGTGTAGTAAATAGTTGTTTAACATAAAAGTGGGCTAAACCATCATTGATTTTCATAAAAGTGGGTCAGTACATTACATTACAGTACACCAGTACAGTACGTTATCTGCTGTACTATTGGTTAAAAAGAAACTGGGTGCATTAAGCAAGTTTAAGTTTAACACAGTTCACTGAAGTTTAATAAAAAAAAAAAAAAACAATAGCTCCTTCTTCACACAGCCACAGGTGCTAATCAATCTTATCTCCTCGTCTCAATGTTCTTCTTCATTTCTCAAGTTTTCAAAATACTCACAGGATAACTTTTAAACAATAATCTTTGTCCAGTTTTCATTCAATATAACTTGTTCAGTCTCCACAGCAGATTCCGAAAACAACTCCAGCGTGGCAGGGTTTACGTTGTTATGATGTACAGTGATGGAGCAAAAGCAGCATCGGTTCCAAATATCGGCTCAAGGAAATCGGCATCGACTAAAGCTGATGAAAAGTCCATATTGGCCGAACTCTAATTTATACATTTATTATATTCTTTGTAATCTATTCTATCTTTTCTTTCCCATTGGTTCTGCTCTGCTGTCAGAGCTAATGGACCCAGTCACAACGCTAGTTTATAATAATAATAATAATAATAACAGGAACATCTCATCTTCGTCATCTAAAATGCACGTCTGATGCTTTCGTGTGTCAACACTGTCACTAACGTTAGCTTGGAGAGCTGATTTACCTGTCGGGCCCCAGAATAAAGAGCATTATATAACCCAAACTAGCAGTTAGGGGAGATGTTGCCGTTCCTAACGCTAGATTTGGGTTATCAGAGACGATGATAAGCTCAGCAGAGACCACAGACAGGTCTTACGCCTGGAAATTACTACAGCAAGACACAACTCAAATCAACGGCCATTTGACATTTGGGATTCAGTCTATAAACCTATAAAGAAGACAGCTCGGAAAATAGGACACACACACACACACACACACACACACACACACACACAGAGAGTTAGCTGGTGTTTTCCATCTGTGTGATCTGCAGGAAGATGCCTGTGGTTGCAGTTTATCTCCTCCCACCTGGAGCTGGTGGCCTACTTACACCCATCACGCCGCTGCAGTCACAGTTTACCAAAACATCTGAGACGTTACATCAGGGACCTGGGTCAAGGACCACCTTCAGCCCCCCATGTCTCCAGGGATCCATGAATATCAGAGGAATGGGTGCAACCGATAAGACCTGTTAGATTACTGGAACCTGTTCAAAGAACAAGTTAAAAGGCCCATAGTATGAAAAATAAGTCACTTTTTCTGGGATTTGGGGGGTTATTTTGTGTCTCTCGTGCTTCCACATCATACACACTTGGGAAAAAACTATCCATAGTGTTTTGGGTGAGATCTGGTTTCTGAGTGTCCTCTGATCTGGTTTCTGAATGTCCTCTGTCTTCAGTCTCCGGGTGAGCTGTCCAACATCTGCACGGCTTTCTACGTCACTAGAGACAAGGTGGCTAACCGTAGCATGCTAGCGTTAGCATGCTAGCTTGATCTCAATGGCAAAACACTACTCCAACAGCCACTAGTTGACCATAATCTCCAAAAGAACTACTTCCTGTCCCTGTTCTACTTGCTGTCCCTGTTGTGGCCCTGGTCTAGAAGAAGTCTCCCAGCTGATCCGGCCTTGGACTGACCAAAGCTGGAGGAAGAGTTATCAGCTGATGGATCTTACCGAGCTACTGAGCATGTGCAGCTCCCAACAAAGATAGGATAGAAGGGAGATGTCTCACTCTGGAGATAAAACTAGTGAGATGTCTCACTCTGGAGATAAAACTAGAGAGATGTCTCACTCTGGAGATAAAACTAGTGAGATGTCTCACTCTTGGAGATAAATCTAGAGAGATGTCTCACTCTGGAGATAAAACTAGAGACTGTCTCACTCTGGAGATAAAACTAGACCCATGTCTCACTCTGGAGATAAAACTAGAGACAGTCTCACTCTGGAGCTAAAACTAGAGAGATGTCCTCCCTCTGGAGATAAAACTAGAGAC
>NW_022604080.1:0-8786 GCF_008692095.1 Etheostoma spectabile | reverse complement strand
ACATAGGGGCAACATGAGGACGACATGGGGGAAACATAGGGGAAACGTGGACAACATAGAGGAAACATAGTGGAAACATAGGAAACATGCAAACAACATAGGGGACAACATAGGGGAAACATGTGGACAACATAGGGGAAACAGTGGAAACATAGGGGAAACATGCAGACAACATAGGGGACAACATAGGGGAAACATGTGGACAACATAGGGGACAACATAGGGGAAACATGTGGACAACATAGGGGACAACATAGGGGAAACAGGGGACAACATAGGGGAAACATGCGGACAACATAGGAGACAACATAGGGGAAACAGGGGACAACATAGTGGAAACATGCGGACAACATAGGGGCAACATGTGGACAACATACGGAAACATGTGGACAACATAGGGGAAACATGTGGACAACATACGGGAAACGTGGACAACATAGGGGAAACATAGGGGAAACATGGGACAACATAGGGGAAACAGGGGAGAACATAGGGGAAACATAGGTGAAACATGGGGGACAACATGGGGGACAAGATGAAGGTTAACGCGTGTGTTCTTCTTCTTCTCCTGCAGTAAGAACCCTCCCCAGAACATCTACAGCCTCTACAACCAGGTCGGCATCAACTGCTTCATCGCCGCCGGCGTCTACGTTGCCGTGGGCGCCGTCTCGCTCTGCCAGGTGCGACTCAACAAGCGGCAGGAGTACATGGTCACATAGGGGCCCCCGAGGACCCCCCGAGGACCCCCAGAGACCCCCAAGGACCCCCGAAGACCCCCCAAGGACCCCCAGAGGACCCCTGTCCATAGCGCTCCACGTTACTGGGTCACACGACGGACCAATCAGCAGCTGCATTATTTATTTTGGGTGTTTTTGTTGTCTGCTGTGATGTTGATGTTGTTGTTGTTGTTGACGTATGAAATGTTAAATCATTCCTTTCATGGATTATTGGTGAAAACGTTGTAATTAGTGAGTATTAACGTCCGGTTTGACCCCGTTTTCAACGTCTTACACAAAAAAAAATGGTTTTATTTTTAACTAAATTGCCCCAAAAAAACAACACGGTTCGTTCCATAAAACAGTCTTCGAGATATCAGTGAATTCCAGATGTTTTATTATATTTTACAGTATTTTGGAAAAAGGCTTTTAATGGTTTAAAAACCATTTCCTGACCCAGCTCTGAAAGTCTTCCTCACATTTGAACTTTGAATTGTCAAAATATATTATAACTTAATAATTTTTGCTGTAATACTTTCTGATTCTATCGTTTCTTTGTCATCAGAAATGCTTCCGATGAATGAAAATGAAAATGTTTTTTTCTTTTTAATTGCCCATAAATAAATAAAAAGGCCGATACCAATAAATCTGGAAATGCCCAATATCTGCTGTGATGCTAACAAGCCCAAAATATCTCGGCCGATACACCGGCCGGGCTCTGGTGTTTTGTGTTCATCACTTTGTTTATTCACCATCTCGAGTTTTTGTTCTGTTGAAGCAAACTGACGAGAAACATAAAAGCTGCCGACGTGAAATCTACATGTTAAATTAAAGTGGTTATTAATTATGATGGAAGATCCTCTGCAATAAAGTGTGTTAAAAAAGGAAAAGATTAATGTCTTAATCAAATCTAAGAAATGGTTCTTCATTCGCCTGAAGTTTGATTTACATCTTAAGGGCCCATGGTGTGAAAATGTCCCTTTATGATGTCATAAGAGACTTCAGATACAGTATTAGGGGACCACTAAGGTCTATATAAAGAGACTTCAGATACAGTATTAGGGACCACTAAGGTCTATATAAAGAGACTTCAGATACAGTATTAGGGACCACTAAGGTCTATATAAAGAGACTTCAGATACAGTATTAGGGGACCACTAAGGTCTATATAAAGAGACTTCAGATACAGTATTAGGGACCACTAAGGTCTATATAAAGAGACTTCAGATACAGTATTAGGGACCACTAAGGTCTATATAAAGAGACTTCAGATCCAGTATTAGGGACCACTAAGGTCTATATAAAGAGACTTCAGATCCAGTATTAGGGACCACTAAGGTCTATATAAAGAGACTTCAGATCCCTGACAGCACAGCAAACATTCTTCGCCCACAGAGCATGAAAGTGAAAGTATGGATTTATTATGGGCTAAACCATTCATCACTGGAGGGCGGGGGACACACACACGACTGTGAGTCTGAAACTGGATGCTGTGCCAGGATTGGTTTGTTTGGTTTCTGCCACAAACAGGGTCCGCCTCAGTGTCGTCGCGCCACTGAGAGTTTCACTTCCTGTTATCTACTTTCAACGAAGAAGCAGTCGGTGGAAGAAGAGAAGAAGAAAGTGAGTTCTTCGTATTCATTCATCGACTTTGTTGCAAGTGTCTTTGGAAAAATTAATCTGTTTATATCAATCTAAATCTGTGGTAAGAACAAGGAAAAAGGTGAAGAGTCTGAGAGGAGATTAGCAGCATGTTGTCTGATTTCAAAGCTTTTATTACAACACTGCACTGAAGTCATGTATAACTATCTTAATTGTGGTTATGTTTGATTATATATATATATATATATATATATATATATATATATATATACCTGGTAGGCATGTTGAAGTGAAGATAATGGGTAGAAGCTCAGTCTAGGAGCTAGTTCTGGGTTAGACCAGCTTTGGGTTAGACCAGGTCCACTCAGGTGTGTCGGCGATCCTAAACACACCAGTCCACCACCGAATGGCTGAGGAAAACAAAATGAAGACTTTGGAGTGGCCTAGCCAAAGTCCTGACCTGAATCCTATTGAGATGTTGTGGTATGACCTTAAAAAGGCCGTTCATGCTCGAAAACCCTCTAATGTAACTGAATTAGGACAATTCTGCAAAGATGAGTGGGCACAAATTCCTCCAGGACGCTGTAAAAGCCTCATTGCACGTTATCGCAAACGCTTGGTTGCAGTTGTTGCTGCTGAGGGGGGCCAACCAGTTATTAGGTTTAGGGGGCAATCACTTTTCACACAGGGCCATGATGGTTTGGATTTTTTTTCACCTTTAATAATAAACACCTTCATTTACAAATTGCATTTTGTGTTTACTTGTGTTGTCCTTGACTATTGTTAAATTGGTTTGATGTTCCGAAACACTTAAGTGTGACAAACATGCAAAGGAACAGGAAATGAGGAAGGGGGCAAACACTTTCTCACACCACTGTAGATTATCACTGAAGCATCACAACTATGAATGAACACATGTGGAATTATGGACTCAACAGAAAAGTGTGACATAACCCTTAAACAGGTCTTATATTTTTAGATTCCTCAAAGTACCCCCCCTCTTTGCTTTTTTGATAGTGCTGCAAACGCTCGGTGTTCTTTCAGTGAGCTTCATGAGGTAGTCCCTGAAATGGTTTCCCCCCCCCAGGTGGGCCTTGTCAGGGTTAATTAGTGGTGAGAGGGGCGAGAGAGCACAAGACTCCGTGAAAGGGAAGAAGTTGAGTTAGTAACATGCATTAATGGGATGAGGTTGCTTACAGATGGAGAGAAGGGGGAGAAGAGAGGTGCTCAGTGCATCATGGGAAGTCCCCCAGCAGTCTAGGCCTATGGCAGCTTAACTAAGGGATGGTTCAGGACTCTCCTGATCCATCTGTTACTATAAGCTTTATCAAAGAAGAAAGTCTTAAGCCTACTCTTAAATGTGGAGACGGTGTCTGCCCCCTGAACCCAGACTGGAACCTGGTCCCACAGGAGAGGAGCCTGATAGCTGAACGCTCTGCCTCCTGAACCCAGACTGGAACCTGGTTCCACAGGAGAGGAGCCTGATAGCTGAAGGCTCTGTAGCAACGTTCATAATTCACAGTAAAAGCAGTAAAAGGACAAGCTACAGGAAGCTACCGGTAGCTGTAGGAACGTCTCTGTTCTAGTGATGCTAACATGCTTCCTCCATAAAAGTCTACATGACATCGCCTACATCCTGTCTTCAGTCCCTATGTCCGTCCTCTACGACGAACATTATGTTCCATGGACACTCAGCAGGACATTATCTGCTATATAACCTGTTGCTGTTCACGTGTCTCTGTGTGTTGCAGATGTCGTTGAAGGTTTTAGAGGCAAAGTGGAAACCGGCCCTGAGCTCCATCCTGGAGGAGCTCACAGAGCCAGACTTCAGGAAGCTGCTGTATAGTCTGGTCAAAATCCCTCAGGGACTGAAGACCGGCAGGACCAGAGAAGAGATCCCTGATCTAATCGTCCAGCACTACGGGACAGAAGGGTCCATCTCTGAAATAGATAAAATAATGAAGAAGATACCGAGGAATGACGCTGCGGTCCAGGAGCAGCTGCGCCCCTTTGTGGAGAACCTGAAGATGCACCAAGGAAAGAAAGGTGAGTTGATAAGATTCAGGGTGGACATCCATATACACGACTAATTCTGTGATACTGCCTCGGTCCAGGTTCCCAGCGAGCTGAGCTGAAGAAGGTGAAGCTCTTAGAATCGTCAGGAGCACAACACGAGACATCTTGCAGAAACTTGCAATTTTTTAAAAGTGGACACAATTTTTTCATTTTGACAAGACCTTGATTTTTAAAAATGACAACACAAAAGTACACTGCAGACGTAAAAAGTGCACTTGTTTGGCGATTAAAATCTAGCAAGTGTTGAGCTGAAGAAGATAGAAGTTTATATTTTTAACGGTGATTGGGTCACCTGACGTAGGCGGAGAAAACGAGAGGGATACCACCCGTTACCCTGTGTGGTTGGGGTAATAGAGAGAGCGGCTAATGGGGGAAGTCTTATTTTTGCTAACTGCTGTTTAACGTAGTTCTGGAAAACCTTTGTACGCCATTGAAACAATTATGGAAGGTCTTGGATACACAACCTTGGTAGCTTCTCCTGCAAATAAATATGTATAATACATACACAATACATAACAATACAAATACAGTACATAACAATACAAATACAAACGCAGTCAATAGAGGATAAATTGTAGTTTCAGATAGCCACCAAGGGGGAACTATCCATAGTGGAAAACCAAAAGAGAAAATATAGTAAAGAGTAGCCCCTGTTGCGTAGCTACTACAGAACATGCAGTATATGCATATACTAAATTTTTATACATAAAAAAGACTGAACTATAAAGGCAGAAATTTAAAACACATTCATTCAGCCATGTCCAGTTGGTGTTCGTTTACCTTTCTGAATTTATTTTTCAGGGACGACGAGAAAACTTTCCATCGACTTCGGATCAGTCGGCGAAAAACAGAAACTCACAGCTGGTAGGTCCACTGGAGGACATCAGACATCAGGACTGGGGGACGGACACAGACAGATGGATCTCTGCTAAACCGATGAGCTTCCTAATGAATATTAATCATATTCCACCAAGAAACACATTCTAAAGCTCTGATATTTAAAACATGTTCCTCACCTTAAACCCGTCGACACTGATTCTGTTTCTTCTCTTTAAGATCAACTGAAGAGCTGCCCACCTGTCCAGGTGAGAAAGACAAAGGTTATGTTAATACTACTACTACTAATAACAATACTTCCTGATGCTGTGCACAATGTATTATTATTAATTTTAATTAATTCATTGCCGAGTGGCTGCCATAGTCATCAATCGGCGCATAGACTATTATTGCCCATACATTATTATTCTTCTGCCGCCAGATGTTTGTCCCACTACTAAGTCTGGAGCCGTTGCCAACACGCCACACAAAATACATCGTAAACGTGTGTAATGATCGGGAAAGGTGTGCTATGACTTTTCTAAGAGATGTTCCGCGCGGTTTTACAATCTGTCGCAAAAACGCGAAAAACATTTCTCATAGACTTGAATGGGAAATGTTCGGGAAAATCGCTCCACATCGCTCCAAACCCCCCCTCTTTGGACCCCCGTGCTGCATCGCCATACTTTAACCAGTAAACGTGATTAAAAGTTTAAACCGAAGACAGACTTTGGTGTGTATTGGGCTGAATGGGCGTTCAGATATATCAACCACGGTTTCTCCCAAATCCCAGTTTACGTTTCGTCCCGTTTTCAGACCGGCTCAGATTTTCCAATGTGTGTGTCTTTGGGGAATGTTCAAGCTAGAGTGGAGGACGGGGGGGGGGGGGGGGGGGAGAGATTAAAAAAATCATCTTGGTTCTCTCTCTATAACTCCTCCCACGCCAACAACTCTAACTTGTTTACACATGAAATGTAGGTATTCTTGTCTAGTCTTAGTTTCAGCTAATGTTTTTTTATTCAATATGATTATATGTTTTGCTCAGCGACCTTTCAAATGACAGAGTTCCCGATCTTCCTCCATCCACGTCCATGTTAAACATCGTCCACATTTCTGAGCAGAATGCAGAGCGAAGACCTTTTTACATCGCTGATACGCCCACATTTATAACTTTATCCACATAAATATTATATCAATACGTTCACAAAGGCCTTCTGGTGCCCACGAGCACCTTATTTTATTGATATCTAGTATCCCTTTGATGATATGATCATTTGTTTGAGAGCTTGTTCAGTGTCTGAATAGCAGGTGACAGCAGGTGCCAGGTGCAGTGTTAACTGATTACAGATTAAAGAGATGACATCACAGAGATGAAAGTAGAACAACTTCCTGTTTCCATCGCATCACATGGTCTTAAAGGTATAAACAGATATATAAAAGTATAAACAGATATATAAAAGTTTAAATAGATGTATATGTTGCTGGTCACAGGCCATGCACATTTAAATTATATGAGGAAACTTAAGAACTCTACATGTGTGTAATAACAGTGTGTACATTGACTAATAAAGGATTCATTAAAATAAATAAACATCTCCTACATCCTGTCATCAGTCCCTATGTCCGTCCTCTAGGACAATATGTTCCATGGACACTCAGCAGGACACTATCTGCTGTTGACCCTGTGGAAATGGACCAGAGGACGTCTTAGTAACCGTGTTTTTATCTTGTGATTTGTTCAGGTGGATCCTGTTGGAGACGTGGAGACGGAAAAGAAGACAGAGGACAGAGATTTGTCTCTGAAACCAGCTGAAAGCATGGCGTCTCCTAGCACTTCTACGTGGATGACTCCCAAGAATCTCTGCCCCTCAGAAGAGGTGAGACCAACTCCCTTGTACCTCTACTAAAAGATATTAAAGCCTGGATGGCTTCTAACTTTTTAAACCTAAATGAAAATATTAAATAAATGAAATTAAATGAAATTTTGACCCAGTTGGGCCGATGAGATCCTTCCTGTTGACCTGGGCCACCTGCAACAATATGCAAAACCCATGGTCACAAATCCAGGGCTGTAGTACTCAAGTCCGGTCTTGGACTCAAGACCATTTGGTCTCGGACAGCGTTTTTCTGAGTTGTATCACCACAACATGATGCCAACGGTGTACACGCTCTGCAGACTATTAGTTGTTGATACGTTTTCTATCAGTTTATTTCTGGCCTAATATACAGTACAGGCCAAAGGTTGGACCCACCTTCTCATTCAATGTGGTTTCCTTTATTTTCATGACTATGTACATCTTATCACTGAAGGCATCACAACTATGAATGAACACATATGGAATTGTGTACATAACTGAAAACATGTCTTATATTCTAGTGTATATAAAAACTCACCAGGTATACCAACTGCCTCAATATCTCTCTGCCAAGCTAGCTGTTAGCATCCATGTAGTTCTACAGAAATGTATCATAAAGTACGCTGCAGGGAAATCACGATCTTTAATTGGCACGTAAAGCATGTGTGTATAACTGCTTACACTTTTCTGTTACCTGTATCTGTCTTTTATTGTCTGTAAAGCAACCTTGAGTGTTCAGAAAGGCGCTGTTAAATAAAATGTATTATTATTATTATGCACGGCAGGGTAAATTGGTGGCATGTTCTCGAGTCTGCCCTCTAATTGACTACTGCTCTGCAAAATTTGGCCCTGAAACTAGTCGCTCCTTCCAAAACCTTCAAGGTAGCAACAGGGACATCTCTGAGACACACTGGACTACATAAATACTTTAATCAATTAGATTTTTGTCCTGTACCTTTCAGCTCGTCTCAGTCCTTCTCTATGAATGTCCCTCTGTCTCCGTTCAGGGTCTCAGTCCTGCGGTCCAGACCGGGAGGATCAAGATCTTTGTAATTACAAAGTCTGATAAGACGAACACTCACCTGGTGGTGGAGTTCAACGGGCGCTTGCAGACGGTGTTCGTGAGAACTCGACTTCTGGCGAACGCATTCGGCCTCGAGGTGGACGATGGTTTTGAAAGGAGATACCGTTACCAGATGCCCCTCACAGCAGAAGCAAGCTTCATGGGAATAAAGTTACAGAGATTAAAAAGGTGAAGAAGACGATGTGTTGAAAGTGAACCTGGTTTACGTTGAGTACTGTGGTCGCTAAGTCCACCTAACTGTTTAGTTAGAGTAGCAAGGCAAGGCAGCCTTTTTCTACGGCATGTTTCAGCAAAAAGGCAATTTAAAGTGCTTTACTTAAAACATTAAAGAGCAGATAATAGAATAAGACGAGTATAACGGGTGTTAGGGAAGAAAATTAGACCGATGGCAGCGATGGAGACGCCTGTGGATGAGTGAATGTTAGAGAGTTGGAGACTGAAGATCACATCTATTCACACACATGCAGGGGTGCCTGGGTAGCTGACCTGGTTAGAGCGTGCCCCCCATGTACAGAGGCTCAGTCATCGTCATAACGACCAGGGGTTCAATTCCAACCTGAGCCCCTCTTCTGCATGTCCCCTCTAAGCTATCCTGTCACAAATAAAGGCCTAAAAATGCCACAAAAATGTCTTCCG
>NW_022604079.1:0-5042 GCF_008692095.1 Etheostoma spectabile | reverse complement strand
AGACACACAGACAGACACACGCATGTCTCTGTGTAGTTATATATATCTATATATAGATAGATAGTGTGTGTGTGTATAGTTTGTGTGTATAGTGTGTTTATATAGTGTGTGTATATAGTGTTTATATAGTGTGTGTGTAGTTTGTGTGTATAGTGTGTTTATATAATGTGTATAGTGTGTATGTATAGTGTGTGTTTATAGTGTAACTCTAACAGTGTTTGAACATTGGCGCCATCTACTGTTCAATAACCCTCATAGCTGTGTGTGTATAGTGTGTGTGTGTGTGTGTGTGTGTATAGTGTGTGTGTGTATAGTGTGTGTGTGTGTGTGTATAGTGTGTGTGTGTGTGTGTGTGTTATTCTACATGAGTTGGTCCCGTTCGATAAATCTCAACATGTAATAATTAATAATATATTTATATTTATATTAATATTAACATAATTAATATTAATATTAATAATCTTCTCAGGTGTTTTTCAGTGTTTTTGTCTGTTTTAAACTATAATTAGTTCTTTTATTTTGAAGGTTTGGTTTATTATGATAACATCCCGTCTCTCTGGTCTCCAGGGGACCCCGGATCAGCCGGGGACCAGGTTCCACGTGGTCCTGGGGAACGAAGCGTGTGACGTGGACTCCATGGTGTGTGCTCTGGTCTACGCCTACTTCCTGTCCAAGGTAGGTCCTGGTCTACACCTACTTCCTGTCCAAGGTAGGTCCTGGTCTACGCCTACTTCCTGTCCAAGGTAGGTCCTGGTCTACGGCTACTTCCTGTCCAAGGTAGGTCCTGGTCTACGGCTACTTCCTGTCCAAGGTAGGTCCTGGTCTACACCTACTTCCTGTCCAAGGTAGGTCCTGGTCTACTTCCTGTGGGTTCTGGTCTACGCCTACTTCCTGTCCAAGGTAGGTCCTGGTCTACGCCTACTTCCTGTCCAAGGTAGGTCCTGGTCTACTTCCTGTCCAAGGTGGGTCCTGGTCTACGCCTACTTCCTGTCCAAGGTGGGTTCTGGTCTACTTCCTGTCCAAGGTGGGTCCTGGTCTACTTCCTGTCCAAGGTGGGTTCAGGTCTAATTCGTGTCCAGGGTGGGTTCTGGTCTACTTCCTGTCCAAGGTGGGTTCTGGTCTACTTCCTGTCCAAGGTGGGTCCTGGTCTACTTCCTGTCCAAGGTGGGTTCTGGTCTACTTCCTGTCCAATGTCCTGTGTCCCCCCAGCGTGGATGTGTACCTGAGCAGGGTCTGGGTAACCAGGGTAACAGGGTACTCTTCCCCCCCCCAGACGGGGGACCCCGGGTCCCGGCCCGTCCCGGTCTTGAACATCCGTCGGTCTGAGCTGTCCCTGCGTCCCGACGCCGTCTTCCTGCTGCAGCAGCTGTCTCTGTCCCCAGACCTGCTCCTGTTCAGGGACCAGCTGGACCTCCGGGCCCTGGTCCACGCCGGGCGCCTGGCGCTCACGCTGGTGGACCACAACGTCCTGCCCAGGTACCGGGGCTGGGGGGGCTGGGGGGACGGGCTGGGGACAGGAGGGGCTGGGGGGGCTGGGGGGGGTTTGGGGGGACAGGCTTATGATGTAGGGAATCTTGTGCCGGAAGAGTTCTTATTGGTGCGCTAACATGATGTCGTGATGGACCACACCCACCAGACTCCATGTAAAAAAACATCATTTTAGCATCGTAACAAACCTTTCAGTCAGAGTCAACAGAAACCACAGAAAACTATGAAAAGCTGTTTTTGGTCTTCTCTACACTTTACCAACCATCATAACTCCAGTGTTGGTTGAAATAAACACAAACTTTACTGATTTACATGTGAAAATATGTTGGCTCTATACACGCTAAAAGGACTGTTTTTTACATGGAGTCTGGTTGGGTTAGCGCTAGCTACGTAGTAGCTGTTTCTGTGGAACAGAAAGGTCTTAAATAGGTTTTTAAAAGGTCAATCTCTTAAAGAGTAAGTCACTTAACACTTCACCATTAAAACAGTACAGTATATATTTAAAATTTTAGAAAACTGTGGTATTGTATTTATATATACTTTGCTAAGGCTCGCATCGCTAAACCCACCAGACTCCATGTAAAAAAAACATAATTTTAGCATCGTAACAAACCTTTCATTCAAAGTCGACAAAAAACAAATACACTTATGAAAAGCTGTTTTTGGTCTTCTCTACACTTTACCAACCAGGAGAACTCTAGTGCTGGTGTAAATAAATACATACTTTACTGATTTACATGTGTTAATATGTTGGCTCTATACACGCTAAAAGTGCTGTTTTTTACATGGAGTCTGGTTGGGTTAGCGCTAGCTAGCTAGCTGCTCCTGGGGAACAGAAAGGTCTTAAATAGGTTTTTAAAAGACACGTAACACTTACTAGTTATAGTTTAATTGTTATTAGGATGTGAACCAAGTTGTAGGCACACTGTTAAAATTTCTGCAGAGTGTTCTAACTTAACTTGTGCTACGTGGGGGGGGCTGCAGCTGTAGAGAGGGTCTGACTGCGGTGTGGTTGTTGCAGTGCCGACAGCGACCTGGAGGGGGCGGTGGTGGAGGTGATCGACCACCACCGGCTGGAGAGGGAGCCCTCCCCTTCCTGTCCTGTTACCGTGGAGACGGTGGGGTCCTGCGCCACGCTGATAACGGAGCGGATCCTCCAGAAGGCTCCGGAGGTCCTGGACCTGCAGTCGGCTCACCTGCTCTATGGTACACACTGTGTGTGTGTGGTGTGTGTGTGTGTGTGTGTGTGTGTGTGTGTGTGTGTGTGTGTGTGTGTTAGGTGACAACTTCTCATTCAATGCACTTCCTTTATTTTGATGATTATTTACATTGTAGATTATCTCTACCTGCCTGTCTGTCTGCCTGCCTGCCTGTCTGTCTGCCTGCTGTCTGTCTGTCTGCCTGTCTGCCTGTCTGTCTGCCTGTCTGCCTGTCTGCCTGTCTGTCTGTCTGTCTGTCTGTCTGCCTGTCTGTCTGTCTGTCTGCCTGTCTGCCTGTCTGTCTGTCTGTCTGTCTGTCTGCCTGTCTGCCTGTCTGTCTGTCTGTCTACCTGCCTGCCTGCCTGTCTGTCTGTCTGCCTGCCTGTCTGCCTGTCTGTCTGTCTGCCTGTCTGCCTGCCTGTCTACCTGCCTGTCTGCCTGTCTGTCTGTCTGTCTGTCTGTCTGTCTGTCTGTCTGTCTGTCTGCCTGCCTGCCTGTCTGTCTGTCTCTCTACCTGTCTGCCTGTCTGTCTGCCTGTCTGTCTCTCTACCTGCCTGCCTGCCTGTCTGCCTACCTACCTACCTGTCTGCCTGCCTGTCTACCTGCCTGTCTGCCTACCTACCTGCCTGTCTGCCTGCCTGTCTGTCTGCCTACCTACCTGTCTGTCTACCTGTCTGCCTGCCTGTCTGCCTGCCTGTCTGTCTGCCTGTCTGTCTGCCTGTCTGTCTGCCTACCTGCCTGCCTGTCTCCCTGCCTGTCTATCTCCCTGCCTGTCTCCCTGCCTGCCTGTCTGTCTCTCTACCTGCCTGCCTGTCTACCTGCCTGCCTGTCTACCTGCCTGTCTGTCTGCCTGCCTGTCTGCCTGCCTGTCTGTCTGCCTGCCTGTCTGTCTACCTGTCTGTCTGCCTGTCTGTCTGCCTACCTGCCTGTCTCTCTCTCTGTCTGCCTGTCTACCTGTCTCTCTGTCTACCTGTCTACCTGTCTCTCTGTCTACCTGTCTGTCTGCCTGCCTGTCTGTCTGTCTGTCTACCTGTCTGCCTGCCTACCTACCTGTCTGCCTGCCTACCTACCTGTCTCTCTGTCTACCTGTCTCTCTGTCTACCTGTCTCTCTGTCTGTCTGTCTGTCTGCCTGTCTGTCTGTCTGTCTGCCTGTCTGTCTGCCTGCCTGTCTGTCTGCAGCGGCGGTGGTCCTGGACTGTGTGAACATGGCCCCCTCTGCGGGGAAGGTGACCCCTAAAGACGAGGAGCTGGCGGCGGCGCTGGAGGTTCGGTTCCCGGCGTTGCCGCGCCGCGCCGAGCTGTTCGACCGGCTGCAGCACGCCAAGTTCAACGTCTCCGGTGAGTCGCCGCGGTGCTAACCAGATGCTAACGAGATGCTAGCGATTAGCCTCCGAGATGCTAACAAGATGCTAGCGAGATGCTAACGAGAGACTGAGCATGAGACTCACATCCGGCGGCGACAACGCTAATGTGCTGAACTATTCACCGTCGCGCTAACAGGCTCCGACTCAGCGCCTGTCTCTTTAAATACAGCCCGGTCGGTCAGAGCGAGTACTAATGCAGTACTTGGAGTACTAATGCAGTACTTGGAGTACTAATGCAGTACTTTGAGTACTAATGCAGTACTTGGAGTACTAATGCAGTACTTGGAGTACTAATGCAGTACTTTGAGTACAAATGCAGTACTTTGAGTACTAATGCAGTACTTGGAGTACTAATGCAGTATTTGGGGTACTAATGCAGTACTTTGAGTACTAATGCAGTATTTGGGGTACTAATGCAGTACTTGGAGTACTAATGCAGTACTTTGAGTACTAATGCAGTACTTGGAGTACTAATGCAGTATTTGGGGTACTAATGCAGTACTTGGAGTACTAATGCAGTACTTTGAGTACTAATGCAGTACTTGGAGTACTAATGCAGTACTTGGAGTACTAATGCAGTACTTTGAGTACTAATGCAGTACTTGGAGTACTAATGCAGTACTTGGTCCCAGGCCTGGACACGGAGCAGATGCTGCTGAAGGACATGAAATCTGTTTCTGGAGTTCTGAACGTGGCCGTCCCTGTTCTCTACGTCTCACTGGAGGTACACACTATATACTACACACTATATACACACTACACACTACACACACTACACACTGTTCCTGTTCTCTACGTCTCACTGGAGGTACACACTATATACTACACACTATATACACACTACACACTACACACACTACACACTGTTCCTGTTCTCTACGTCTCACTGGAGGTACACACTACACACTACACACTACACACACTACACACTGTGCCTGTTCTCTACGTACACACTACACACTATATACTACACACTATATACACACTACA
>NW_022604078.1:0-2244 GCF_008692095.1 Etheostoma spectabile | reverse complement strand
CATGAAGACAACATGAGGACAACATGAAGACAACATGAGGGCAACATGAAGACAGCATGGGGACCACATGGGGACAACATGTGGACAACATGGGGGCACACATGAGGACAACATGGGGGCAACATGAGGACAACATGAAGGCAACATGAAGACAACATGAGGACAACATGAGGACAACATGAAGACAACATGAGGGCAACATGAAGACAGCATGAAGGCAACATGAAGACAACATGAGGGCAACATGAAGACAGCATGAAGGCAACATGAAGATAACATGAGGGCATAAGAGAGGGCAACATAAGGGCAACATGAAGACAACATGAGGACAACATGAGGGCAACATGAAGACAACATGAGGACAACATGAGGGCAACATGAAGACAACATGAGGGCAACATGAAGACAGCATGAAGACAACATGAGGGCAAGATGAAGACAGCATGAAGGCAACATGAAGACAACATGAAGACAGCATAAGGGCAACATGGGGGCAACATGGGGGTTAATTCCTTCACAATAAAGTGCTTTGCATTCATTTAAAAATAATGTATGAGCAGTTAACATAAGAAAGAAGCCAAACAGAGTGACAGATAGAAATAGTAAAATCAATAAAAAGCAAGTCTGAAATGTAGTTTTTCAAATGAAGACGGTGCGTTCGCTGCCTGAAAGACCCTGAATGCATCATTAAATCGAATTTGTGCCTTTCTATACAGTGGCTTGCATAAGTTGACCCCCCCGCCATGCTAAAGTTGATTATTAACTTAATTATCTTAATGCCTTAATTCAAAAAATTTTGAAAAATCCAACCTTTAATGACACCAGTTTTCTTTGTGAATGAACAATGTTTCTTAAATAAATAAATAAATGTTCTTCCTTAAAATACATAAGTATACTTCCCCCATGTTAAATACCCTTAGAAGAAGGCACATTTTTATTAAAAAAGTTAAAATTAAATGTCATGGATCAGGATACTATGCATCATGATTAATTTTTATATTTTTTCTCATATAGTTCATATATATATATATATATATATAAAATTAAATGTCATGGATCAGGATACTATACATCAATATTAATATTAAATTATATTAATTTTTATATTTTTCCTCATATAGTTCACACATATATATATATATATATTAATATATATATAAAATTAAAAGTCATGGATCTGGATACTATGCATCATGATTAATTTTTATATTTTTCCTCATATAGTTCACATATATTTATATATATATATATATATATATATATATATATATATATATATATATATATATATATATATGTTTCCCAAAACCACTTCAGCGGCGTCTTTTATTTTGAAAACGCCAACCGGAACTCGCGCGGTTAAGCGTGCGTCACTTGGAACCCACCGGTGCGTGATGACGTCCCCGGCCGGGAGACTGTGGCTCTAACACGGGATGGACCTCGCAGCGACACGGGAAGGGGTCACGGAGGAGTGTTTGGACGCCGCGTGCGGGACTCACCTGTGAAGACAAAAACGTGCCGGTTAGCTGGCAACACCTGGAGACATTTGGAGGGGGTTGCGCGTGTCCGTTGGGGGTTAAATTTGGAGTGGACCGGCGGTTATTCCTGCGCAGCTGCTGGGTCCCGGAGACAAAACCACGACCGGGAACATCCTAACTCCCCCTCCGCGAAGTGGGTCTCACAGCCCCCGGGTAAACCAGCCGATTTAAGCCACATTTCACCGGTTGTTCCGTGTCCTCTCCGGGGCTTCAACCACCCCGGTTACTCGGCATGTAAAGCCGACTTTAACGCCTGAAGAACGGCGTGTTTTTCCTCGTCTCTCCCCCCCTCTGGAAGCTACAAGCTAGTTAGCTTTAGCCACCTAGCATCAAGGCCGTTTTTACCCCTTGTCGTGTGGTCAATTATGACTGTAAGTGACGCTGAAAGCTCTTTTTAAATCCACATTAAGCCCGAGAAAGTGGCATTTTTAATCCCACATGGACGGATAGGATATGGGGAAGCGTTGCTCCGCCTGCCGCACATCTGTCACCGGGACACCCCGGTGAACAGCTGCCTTCGCCGGCCACTTTGCAGCAGTCGGGTCGCTGAAATAAAAACACTGGGAATATATTTTTTTGAGGGGGGATTAAAATTTCCAGGCATGTAGAGGAGCATCAGCTGTGTTTTTTTTAAGCAGGAAAGACTCCACTTACTCTTTGATTTAAGCCAATTAAATGCCTGATAAACTGATGTCTGACGTTCACC
>NW_022604077.1:0-10954 GCF_008692095.1 Etheostoma spectabile | reverse complement strand
CAGAACGCTTCTGATGCCAAAAAGGTCCGGTGTTCATATGCAGATATCTGTTTCTTGATATCTGATATCTGACGGTCGTCATGGTTTCGCTTGAGTGCAGCTCGAGGTGGGCGGGGCCTCTTCTCCAAAAGTCAGTCCTGCTCTCGTGCGAAGTAGACGCAACATTTTTCAACTTCCTGCTAAGATATTTGGGACAAAAATGGGGATTATGAAATCATGCAAGCCCCACATTATTATTATTATCGTCAGTATTATTTAAATATCTATAACCATATCCCCCAAAAAAAAAACTTTTCTTTTTTCTTTCCGCCTCGAGGTTCTGACGTCACAGGAAGTCGTTCGTTAGCAACGCAAGCGTCTCGAGGCGATAACGAGGCGATAACGAGGCGATAACGAGGCGATAACGAGGCGATAACGAGGCGGATCTGCCGGCGTCGCGTTCTGAGCGTGTTGAGTTTTCAACTTTATGCTAATGAGCTATGATGCTTTTCAGCGGCTAACGCCAGCAACCAATCGGAATACAGACGTCCTTTGCGCAGGCTGCTCCCAGAGAAACATACGATGAGAACTTTGGTTCCTACCAAAACATTAATTTTGAGAAATGTAGGAAAAGATTATAATTACCGTTGCTAGGTTACCTATCCTTTATGATATGACGTTGTTTGCGTATAGGGCCCAGTTAGCGTTAGCTGCCGCTCACATGGTCTCCGGTTAGCGTTAGCTGCCGCTCACATGGTCTCCGGTTAGCGTTAGCTGCCGCTCACATGGTCTCCGGTTAGCGTTAGCTGCTGGTCACATGGTCTCCAGTTAGCGTTAGCTGCTGGTCACATGGTCTCCAGTTAGCGTTAGCTGCTGGTCACATGGTCTCCAGTTAGCGTTAGCTGCTGGTCACATGGTCTCCAGTTAGCGTTAGCTGCTGGTCACATGGTCTCCAGTTAGCGTTAGCTGCCGCTCACATGGTCTCCAGTTAGCGTTAGCTGCCGGTCACATGGTCTCCAGTTAGCGTTAGCTGCCGGTCACATGGTCTCCAGTTAGCGTTAGCTGCCGGTCACATGGTCTCCAGTTAGCGTTAGCTGCCGGTCACATGGTCTCCAGTTAGCGTTAGCTGCCGCTCACATGGTCTCCGGTTAGCGTTAGCTGCTGGTCACATGGTCTCCAGTTAGAGTTAGCTGCTGGTCACATGGTCTCCAGTTAGAGTTAGCTGCCGGTCACATGGTCTCCAGTTAGAGTTAGCTGCCGCTCACATGGTCTCCGGTTAGCGTTAGCTGCCGGTCACATGGTCTCCAGTTAGCGTTAGCTGCCGGTCACATGGTCTCCAGTTAGAGTTAGCTGCTGGTCACATGGTCTCCAGTTAGCGTTAGCTGCCGGTCACATGGTCTCCAGTTAGCGTTAGCTGCTGGTCACATGGTCTCCAGTTAGCGTTAGCTGCTGGTCACATGGACAACAACAACAACAACACAACAACCGTCATCAATCTCAACGAGTGAACCTGAATACACAAGCACACACAGACCCCCCAAAGTCAGACCTGAACGCGCACCAAAGTCCGTGAGCCTGTGAGTCCGGGTTTTGGGAGTAGGCCACATGTTGGAGTCAGACTGAGGAGAGGATCCGCCGCTGCCAACGAGACGTTCTTCCTGATTGTTAAAGATGAAGTTGTGGTTTTAAGAACTACACACGAGAGAGACGAAAGACAGATGTGTCCTCTTTAAATGCACTTAAAAGACCCTAAATGTCCCTAAATGTCCCTCGAAGAAGGATTCCCTTGCGTTTGTTGGGGTTTTGAACTCCACTGTCTGACCTTTGAACCTGCCAATCAAGTCACCCTGTCTGGAGGTGAACTACATTTCCCAGCAGCCTCTGCTCTGCGCCATGGACTCATTCTACCTGGAGCCACTCAGCGGTCTGCTGGTGAAGTCGAGTATTGCAGGTTTTAATAAAATCACTGAGGCGGGTCATCGCGATCCTGAAGAAATCTCTTTAACATTCTTAGCTTGTTTTTATTTTAGCGCAAAAAAAAAAATCGTCAGTTATTATAATTATCATAATTATTATTAATTGTCACGATTGTCCAAATACACGATTTGATTAAAGTTTTAATTTAATCATCTTTTCAGCAGGGACTAGATGGCAGAAGGGTACTTTGCAAAAAACAACAAAGTTTGACAGTTTTAGAGATTACAAGGTGCAATTGAATGCACATTAGTTTAACGAGGTGCACCTGAACGCACCGTCTGAGCCCACATGCTTTACCTTGGTGGTTGTTTCCATAACTCTGTCACCGGGGATGGCAAAATGTTGCCTTCAGGGAACCAGGACCGGGATTTTCCAGTTCTGTTGTTTCTCCGTCAGTGGCCGCGGCGTCTCAACACACACACACACACACACACACACACACACACACACACACACAGACAGACACACAAAGACACACACAGAGAGAGACAGACACACCACACACACAGACACAAACACACAGACAGACAGACAGACATACTCACACACACACACACACACACACACAACACACACACACACACACAAACACACACACACAGAGAGAGACAGACACACACACACACACACACACACACAGACACAAACACACACAGACAGAGAGAGACAGACCCATACATACACACACACAGACAGACAGACACACAGACAGACACACACACACACACACACACAGACAGACAGACACTCCTGCCAGCACCCGTCTACTTTACGGACGCGTAGTCAATAATAAAGGGAAAAGCCCCCAAAAAATAGTCTTAAAAACCCACCCTGTGCGTGTGCTTGAACGCATCAGGAAGAGCAGCAAGGCTCTGACACACCAACTCCACGCCCCCCCCCCCCCCCCCCCCCCCCCACACACACACACACACACACACACACACACACACACTTTACGGCCCCACCACTGACGCCAACAATCACCATTTTGTGGTGTACCAGTGAAACCACCACCGGAAGCAGTTCATTGGCTGTTCAATCTGTTTTATTTCAGAGGGAGAAAGGCAGGAAATGGGATGTGGAGTACCCCTGCACCCCCCCCCCCCCCCCCCCCCCCCCTGCACCCCCCCACTACCAAAACCAAAGTTTACACCCATGATTAGCTGAGAATGAAATTGATCCCGTTACATACGAGACTTCTGCAGGACGCTGATGATCTCAGTCCCAGATGATGATGATGATGATGATGAAGGGTAGTTTTTTGAGTTGAGATGTAAAGAGTTTAACGAAAAAGAAAAAAAAAAATAAGAGTTTTTTAAGACGGACGCCGACATGAGGAGGAACCCAGAATCCAGACTGGACTGCATCCCCGGGTCAGATGGACTCGGTTTCCTGGGATTTCGGGAAGGACGATCCAGCGATTAGACGGAGCCGAACCGAACCCAAGGGAAAACACTTTGGTGGTTTTAATCATGTTGACTTCCAGTTGTCCGGTGTTTCTCCCTCTCTCTGTCTCTATGGACACCTTTTGGACAAAGTGTTTTGATAGTAAAAATATTAATAATATAATTATTGTTATTCTGGTGAATCTGTCCAACCCGTCTCACGGCAGTTTGGGTAGTGACCGCGTGGTTTTGATCTGTTGATTCGTGAACAGGGACACGTCTTCTCGTCCATACGATCCTCCGTCTCTGGGGGGACACAACAATGGGGACATGTCGACGGCGGATTTTTGTCTTTTCAGTACTACTCGCTGCTAATCAGACGTTATCGCGACAGATGCTTCCCATTGAAATAAGTTAGCTTAGCATTCGTGCTCACCGCCACGACAATAACGAGAAAATAATAATGATAATAATAATAATACATTGTATTTAACAGCGCCTTTCTAACACTCAAGGACGCTTTACAGACAATAGAAGACAGATACAGGGAACAGAAAAGTGTAAGTAGTAATAACAAAACAAATAAAACAAAAAACAAAACAAACAAAACAGGAACAGTGAACATTGAAAATCGCGTCCCTGTCCACGAATCGACAGATTAACCCTGGTGTTGTCCTCCCAGGACAAAAAAGGACAAATACAACAATTTTTTTGTTTGTTTCCACCACCACCACCTTACTAGTTTTACACTAAATTTTGGAATTCTTGGTCAATAACCCTCATTCATGTAGAATTACGTCTCATATTAGAGTTAAAAAAGCAGAAATTATGAATTATTTTGACTAATAGTTAAGATCAGAGGAATGAAAGAGATCAGTTGGAAGGAATCCAATCCATTTTTTATGGTAATTTAGTTAAAAAGAAACTGATATTTCAGTTATAGACGTTTATTAAAGGGGACAGATTGGACCCGAGGACAACAGGAGGGTTAAGAGACGTGTCCTCTCGGGACTGCCGTGAGACAGCGTTGGTCCATCTGATGCTATGATGAGCTGAACAGACTTTTTGGGTATTTCAGTGTTTATGAGTCCGGGTTGTGTTTGATGTTTGATGCAAGAAGAAAACCAGAGTAAAGATTTTGTAAATATAATTTATTCTCCCGTGACTCCTCGGTCATGAGACTATGTAAAGGTCAAAGGTCAAAGGTCAAAGGTTAAAGGTTGACGCTGGCTGTCCCGCCACACTCTGCAGACCTCCACAAAGCCAGAGCCAATCAGACTGTTTGGGTTTCAGCGGCGGCCATGTTGGGTCCACAGCTTAAAGGAACAATGCCACGTTTCAGTAAATACTCTCGTTCTGTGTCAGATGTTTCAGATGCATATCAGTTTCCGCTGCTAAGCTATGCTAGCAGTTTCCCAGCTTCCAGTCTTTTTTGCTAAGCTATGCTAGCCATTTTCCCTGACCTCCAATCTTTTTGCTAAGCTACGCTAGCCGTTTCCCCAGCTTCCATTCTTTTTTGCTAAGCTACGCTAGCCCTTTCCCGGCTTCCAATCTTTTTGCTAAGCTACACTAGCAGTTTCCCCCGGCTTCCAGTCTTTTTTGCTAAGCTACGCTAGCAGTTTCCCCCGGCTTCCAGTCTTTTTTGCTAAGCTAGGCTAACTATGTCCTGGACACATAGATGAAACTAAAATGAAACATCTGAAAAACTAAAACAAAACATTTTAAAACCTGGATTCCTGTAACTCTTGTCGTAACCAACAGTCGCTACCATGGTGCTCAGTCTGATCGTGGCTCTGGATGTCCCGGTGTGTTACTAGCGTGTGTTTGACGTGTAAGGCAGACTCCAGCGGTGTGTGCCCCCCCCCCCCCCGAAACCCCACCCCTCCCCCACTGGAAATGGAAGGAAATGGCCAGTAACTCAGCCTTACAGTTCCCATTGTCACCTCCTGATGTGAGTCCAGTGCAGATGTGAGTCGCACATGCGTCACTTTGCGACAAGTAGCCTCCGAGATGCTAACGAGATGCTAACGAGAGACTTCTGTAACGTCAACACAGTAAAAATGGACCTACTTAACCAAGTTGGTTCACTGCTAGCTTAGCTACAAGTTAGCATCAAATACAACAAAGGCTGTCAGGTGAATGGTGTTTTGAGCTAACGTTAGCATCAAACTACCATAGGTAGATGCAACGTTTCTGAAATGATTTCCATCTTCTGTTATTGTTTGCAATGAGAAATCTTTATTATTTCATGGATTTCACAAATTCACAGTCATCTCGTAAACCGTTTAAATCTGAGAATGCACGACTCAAATCTGCACTCTCCCCCCATCGGGCGGCGACTCCCATCATCACCAGTTGTCTCAATGTGGTGAAACATGTTTTAAATTTCAACCAGTGACTTGTGTTTAGCAGTTGTTGCTGATTTTCCTTCTTTTCTAAGACTTTTGCAGACTGGTTTGGACCAGTCCCGACCGGTTTCAGACCAATCTCAACTGGTTTGGACCAGTCCCGACCGGTTCGGACCAGTCACGTCTGGTTTGGACCAGTCCCAACCGGTTCGGACCAATCTCAACTGGTTTGGACCAGTCCCGACCGGTTTCAGACCAATCTCAACTGGTTTGGACCAGTCCCGACCGGTTCGGACCAGTCACGTCCGGTTTGGACCAATCTCAACTGGTTTGGACCAGTCCCGACTGGTTCGGATCAGTCACGTCCGGTTTGGACCAATCTCAACTGGTTTGGACCAGTCCCAACCGGTTTGGACCAATCTCAACTGGTTTGGACCAGTCCCAACCGGTTCGGACCAATCTCAACTGGTTTGGACCAGTCCCGACCGGTTCGGATCAGTCCCAACCAGTTTGGACCAATCTCAACTGGTTTGGACCAGTCCCAACCGGTTCGGACCAATCTCAACTGGTTTGGACCAGTCCCGACCGGTTCAGACCAGTCCAGACTGGTTCTGACCAGTCGTCCCAACTGGTTCAAACCAGTCGTCCCAACTGGTTCAGACCAGTCCTGGCCGGTTTGGACCAGTCCAGACCGGTTTGGACCAGTCCAGACCGGTTTGGACCAGTCCCGGCCGGTTTGGACCAGTGTTTGTATGATACAGTGAATCAGTGTTGTTGTATCAGTCCGGTGTGCACTTTCTCTTCATGTGCCAAAGCACGTATTCAAAACTAAACAGTACTGAGTCTACAGAGTGAAGTCGTTGGCTAATATATCACTTTATGTTTTTTGAGTATTTCTTGTTGTTACTTTGGGCCGGAGACCAGTTTATAGCCAGTTGCAGTCTCTTACACCAGTTTGAGCCGGTTATATCTACATGAAAATACTTAAATTATCAAATTAATTCATTTTTATATGGGAAATGTACATTAAAAATGACTGCTTGATAAATGTGATGAATCAGATGATTTGCACAGTTGCGAGGACCTGCTGATGTGAGCTAGCTCGAGCTAACAAACACAGGCATTATATATATTAATAATACATTATAAATGTATTATATTACATTCATTAGCAAGTTTAGACTCCCGTGATCACCCACTGTGTTGAGAGAGCAACCTCAGTTTCCCAAAAAGCTAACGTTGATTAGCGTTGTCGCTCCCCGATGTGAGGAGAATGCACTTTGCGACAAGTAGCATACAAGATGCTAACGAGATGCTAACGAGATGCTAACGAGAGACTTCTGTAACATCAACACAGTAAAGATGGAGCTACTTAACCAAGTTGGTTCACTGCTAGCTTAGCTACAAGTTAACATCAAACACAACAAAGGCTGTCAGGTGAATGGTGTTTTGAGCTAACGTTAGCATCAAGCTAGCATAGCTAGCTACAACGTTTCTGAAATGATTTCCATCTTCGGTTATTGTTTGTAATGAGAAAGTTTTTATTTTTTCATGGATTTCACAAATTTCAGTATGACAGTTACGCCGTAAACCGTTTAAATCTGAACCTGCGCGACTCACATCTTCTCTCTCCTCCCACTGCGTTGAGAGAGTGACCTCAGTTTCCCAAAAAGCTAGCGTTGACTCCCGCGTTAGCTCAACGTTCACAAGTGGCCCGTCAAGCTCGGAGTTTTTATGCGACAATAAAGCTAACGCTGGATCAGCGGCGGCGGAGATGCTTGTTGCTATGGCGACGCTGCCCGGAGAGTCAGCCAGCTACTGAACAACTTTACTTTTAATTATTGTCCTGGTGTGATGAGATGTCACGTTAGCATTTCCCAAACAAAAGCTTTTTACAGTCAAATAACACACACATTATACAGATATTACATATTACACTACGGTTCCATTTAACTGAGGACGAAAGACGCGTTTAACAAAACTTCTACTTAACTCTAAAAGCGATATTACAAATAATTCAATCCGGACATTTATTTACTGTTTTAATCAAACGTATCGAGGAATTTCAGCTTCAACGCCAAATTATCTCGGCACTCTGGGACAGATTTGGGCGTCACACGGAAAGCTGAGTTTGCTCTGAATGTTTTGATGTGAAACACACTGGGATCAGTTTTATGCAAATATCTTAAAGGTGCTCTAAGTGATGTCACATCTGCTAGCTGCCTGTCCCCTGAACACACCATAAAAACATCTCCTTACTATCAGCTAGCTGCCTGTCCCCTGAACACACCATAAAAACATCTCCTCACTTTCTAGTAGCTGCCTGTCCCCTGAACACACCATAAAAACATCTCACTATCTGCTAGCTGCCTGTCCCTTGAACACACCATAAAACATCTCCTCACTATCTGCTAGCTGCCTGTCCCCTGAACACACCATAAAAACATCTCACTATCTGCTAGCTGCCTGTCCCTGAACACACCATAAAAACATCTCCTCACTATCTGCTAGCTGCCTGTCCCCTGAACACACTGTAACATATACAAGATACGCCGATGTGATTGGTGCAGCTTGCCTCTGGCCCTGCCTAAAAAAAATCAATGACAAAAAAAAAAAAATCAAAAACACTGGAAGAAAGCGCCAAAAAAATAACGTTGGAAAAAGTGACAAAATGACGGAAATAGCGCCGTAAACGTCAAAAAAAGGGACAAAGACATTGAAATTTTTTTATATTGAAAATAGTGGAAAAAAAACAACAACACAAAACCTTTGTAAATAGCAACAAAAACGATTTTCACGGTCGAAGGGAAGACAACACGAGGGTTGACCCTCATGACCCTGTAGCATGACATCCATCTCCACGACAACGAGGCCCCGCCCCTTTAGGGAGCAGACGATGACATCACCGCGCCCCTTTAGGGAACAGACGATGACATCACCGCGCCCCTTTAGGGAGCAGACGATGACATCACCGCGCCCCTTTAGGGAACAGACGATGACATCACGCGCCCCCTTTAGGGAACAGACGATGACATCACCGCGCCCCTTTAGGGAGCAGACGATGACATCACCGCGCCCCTTTAGGGAGCAGACGATGACATCACCGCGCCCCTTTAGGGAACAGACGATGACATCACCGCGCCCCTTTAGGGAGCAGACGATGACATCACCGCGCCCCTTTAGGGAGCAGACGATGACATCACCGCGCCCCTTTAGGGAGCAGACGATGACATCACCGCGCCCTTTAGGGAGCAGACGATGACATCACCGCGCCCCTTTAGGGAACAGACGATGACATCACCGCGCCCCTTTAGGGAGCAGACGATGACATCACCGCGCCCCTTTAGGGAGCAGACGATGACATCACCGCGCCCCTTTAGGGAGCAGACGATGACATCACCGCGCCCCTTTAGGGAACAGACGATGACATCACCGCGCCCCTTTAGGGAGCAGACGATGACATCACCGCGCCCCTTTAGGGAACAGACGATTACATCACCGCGCCCCTTTAGGGAGCAGACGATGACATCACCGCGCCCCTTTAGGGAACAGACGATGACATCACCGCGCCCCTTTAGGAGCAGACGATGACATCACCGCGCCCCTTTAGGGAACAGACGATGACATCACCGCGCCCCTTTAGGGAGCAGACGATGACATCACCGCGCCCCTTTAGGGAACAGACGATGACATCACCGCGCCCCTTTAGGGAGCAGACGATGACATCACCGCGCCCCTTTAGGGAACAGACGATGACATCACTGAATATGTAATTTGAAGCTGGTTTATGACACGGAGCTCTTTAACAACCAATCAGAGGAGGACTCTCACCTCCTCCTGACACGGGTGTTCCTGGATCAGCAACCGGGCGGCACAATCCTCATTGTTGCCATGGTAACAAGAGGACTAGTTACCATGACAACATCCTTAATCTCTCTCTCTCTCTCTCCAGGTGTAACAGCAGCTGTGGTTGTGTGTGTTCTTCTGCTACCTTGTTATTATTGATTGATTGATTGATTGATTGATTGATTGATCGGTTGATTGATTGATTGATTGATTGATTGATTGCAGGTTATGGGTAAGTGGCCGGCCACTGCCTTCCATCCTGTCGTTTCCCATCATGCCCTTCTGTAAGAAAATACAATGAGAAATGTTTATGAGGTTTTACGTTAAATAAAAACATAAAAACTGACCACGGGACTGAAAGTAAATCTCCTTCTACTCAGGGTTAGTCCACGATGTCACAGACAGAAAGACAGACAGACAGACAGGCATACAGACAGACAGAAAGACAGACAGACAGACAGGCATACAGACAGACAGAAAGACAGACAGACAGACAGGCATACAGACAGACAGAAAGACAGACAGACAGACAGACAGACAGGCATACAGACAGACAGACAGACAGGCATACAGACAGACAGACAGGAAGACAGACAGACAGACAGACAGACAGACAGGAAGACAGACAGACAGGCAGGCAGACAGACAGAAAGACAGAAAGACAGACAGACAGAAAGACAGACAGGCAGGCAGAAAGACAGACAGACAGACAGGAAGACAGACAGGAAGACAGACAGACAGACAGACAGACAGACAGACAGACAGACTTTTAACTATATATTCCAAGGGGTTTCATTTATGTTATTGTATTTATTTTATTTTATTTTATTGTGTTTTGTTTTATTTTAATTTTTTTTGTTTTAATTTTTTAATTTTTTTTTTATTTTATTATTTTATTATTTTATTATTTTATTATTTCATTTATTTCATTTATTTTATTGAGTTTGTGTATCTGTGACGTCACCGTGATGCGTGCTGATGAAACCTCTAATAACAACAACAACCTTTTTATTTAGTCTACTGGTTAAAAACACCCAGCCCCGCCCCCTGCCTCTCTCCAGCCTTCTGATTGGCCGGCTCTGCTGTCACTCTGAGATCGGCCGATCCGCCGTGGAGCGCTGTCGTCACGCGGGATTTCCCCGTCACACTTCCCGTCACAGAAGAATGGAAAACAAAGAAGATGGCGGCTCTGTGGCACGGAGGCAGCTCATTGGCTGTGAGAGGACACAGCTGCACTCCTATTGGCTGTTTGTGAAGGAAGCGAGCTCATTGGTCCGTGCGGGAGGGGGGGCGGGATCAGTCCAGACCGAGATCAAAACATAGAAACAGAACAGTTAGAAAACATCTGAGTGGGTTTTAATCAACGTTTTTATTGTTTTGATCATTTTATTTGATCATTTCATTTTATTTTAACCCTCG
>NW_022604076.1:0-1823 GCF_008692095.1 Etheostoma spectabile | reverse complement strand
GCTGTCTGTCTGTTGCATGGCTGCTGGTCTGTTGCATGTGCTGGGCTGCGGTCTGTTTGCAACGGCTGTCTGTCTGTTGCATGGCTGCTGGTCCGTTGCACGGCTGCTGGTCTGTTGCATGGTTGTCGGTCTGTTGCGTGGCTGTCTGTCTGTTGAATGGTTGTTGGTCTGTTGCGTGGCTGTCTGTCTGTTGAATGGTTGTTGGTCTGTTGCGTGGCTGTCTGTCTGTTGAATGGTTGTTGGTCTGTTGCGTGGCTGTCTGTCTGTTGCGTGGCTGTCTGTCTGTTGCATGGCTGCTGGTCTGTTGCACGGCTGTCTGTCTGTTGCACGGCTGCTGGTCTGTTGCATGGTGTTGGTCTGTTGCGTGGCTGTCTGTCTGTCTGTTGCGTGGCTGTCGGTCTGTTGCGTGGCTGTCTGTCTGTTGAATGGTTGTTGGTCTGTTGCGTGGCTGTCTGTCTGTTGCGTGGCTGTCTGTCTGTTGCACGGCTGCTGGTCTTTTGCATGGTTGTTGGTCTGTTGCGTGGCTGTCGGTCTGTTGCGTGGCTGTCTGTCTGTTGCGTGGCTGTCTGTCTGTTGCGTGGCTGTCTGTCTGTTGCATGGCTGCTGGTCTGTTGCACGGCTGTCTGTCTGTTGCACGGCTGCTGGTCTGTTGCATGGTTGTTGGTCTGTTGCGTGGCTGTCTGTCTGTCTGTTGCGTGGCTGTCTGTCTGTTGCGTGGCTGTCTGTCTGTTGCGTGGCTGTCTGTCTGTTGCGTGGCTGTCGGTCTGTTGCATGGTTGTTGGTCTGTTGCGTGGTTGTCGGTCTGTTGCGTGGCTGTCTGTCTGTTGAATGGTTGTTGGTCTGTTGCGTGGCTGTCTGTCTGTTGAATGGTTGTTGGTCTGTTGCGTGGCTGTCTGTCTGTTGAATGGTTGTTGGTCTGTTGCGTGGCTGTCTGTCTGTTGCGTGGCTGTCTGTCTGTTGCATGGCTGCTGGTCTGTTGCACGGCTGTCTGTCTGTTGCACGGCTGCTGGTCTGTTGCATGGTTGTTGGTCTGTTGCGTGGCTGTCTGTCTGTCTGTTGCGTGGCTGTCGGTCTGTTGCGTGGCTGTCTGTCTGTTGAATGGTTGTTGGTCTGTTGCGTGGCTGTCTGTCTGTTGCGTGGCTGTCTGTCTGTTGCACGGCTGCTGGTCTTTTGCATGGTTGTTGGTCTGTTGCGTGGCTGTCGGTCTGTTGCGTGGTTGTCGGTCTGTTGCGTGGCTGTCTGTCTGTTGCGTGGCTGTCTGTCTGTTGCGTGGCTGTCTGTCTGTTGCATGGCTGCTGGTCTGTTGCACGGCTGTCTGTCTGTTGCACGGCTGCTGGTCTGTTGCATGGTTGTTGGTCTGTTGCGTGGCTGTCTGTCTGTCTGTTGCGTGGCTGTCGGTCTGTTGCGTGGCTGTCTGTCTGTTGCGTGGCTGTCTGTCTGTTGCGTGGCTGTCTGTCTGTTGCGTGGCTGTCTGTCTGTTGCGTGGCTGTCTGTCTGTTGCGTGGCTGTCTGTCTGTTGCCTGGCTGTCGGTCTGTTGCGTGGCTGTCTGTCTGTTGCCTGGCTGTCGGTCTGTTGCGTGGTTGTCGGTCGGCCTGTCTGTCTGTTGCGTGGCTGTCGGTCTGTTGCGTGGCTGTCTGACTGTTGCCTGGCTGTCGGTCTGTTGCCTGCTGGTCGGGTCTGTTGCCTGGCTGTCGGTCTGTTGCGTGGCTGTCGGTCTGTTGCGTGGCTGTCTGACTGTTGCCTGGCTGTCGGTCTGTTGCCTGGCTGTCGGTCTGTTGCCTGGCTGTCGGTCTGTTGCCTGGCTGTCGGTCTGTTGCCTGCT
>NW_022604075.1:0-14520 GCF_008692095.1 Etheostoma spectabile | reverse complement strand
TCATTCTCATAGCAACTCAAAGTAACAATTATAAACTAGAAAATTCCGCAGAAATTTTATCAGTGTGCCTGCTATTGGGGCCCATCCACACACACACACACACCACACACACACACACACACACACATTGGAAACATCAGTTAGGAGTCAGTTGGTCAACATGGCCGCCAGGGAACAGGGTCATGATAGGGTGGGTGTGTGTGTTTGGTGTGTATGTGTGTGTGTGTGTGTGTGTGTGTGTGTGTGTGTGTGTGTGTGTGTATGTGTGTGTGTGTGTGTGTGGTGTGTGTCTGTGTGTGTCTGTCATCCTGCAGCCCCCCCCTCTGTCCTCTCAGTAACAGAACCTGTTGCTATGGTGATTTCCTTAGAGTACGGGCCAGATACGTTCTCTCAATGTTATCTAAAGGCAGTTGGTGAGCCTAGCGCGAAAAGTTTTAGTCCGATAGACTCCATAGTTACATGTCTGTGATCGGCACAAGATTCCCTACATGTTGACCAACTAGGATGTCTAAAGAGTTAAAACTGGAGGAGAGAGAACAATTTGTTTGGGGAAAAAATCTGTGAATCGGACTCCAGCTGCATGATTTCTCTCGCAGTTGGTAGATCACAGCCAACAATTAAGTCCGACAGACTCCATGTTACATGTCTGCGACCGGAACAAGATTCCCTACATCTGACCAATAATGAAGACTGCAGAGTTAAAACTGGAGGAGAAAGGCAATTTGTTCGGGAAACTTCCAGATATCCGTACCGCAGCCCCTCACTCTGTCCCCCACTCTAGCTCTCAACAATCCGCCACATACACACACATTGGAAAATCTGAGCCGGTCTGAAAACGGGACGATACGTAAACTGGGATTCTGGAGAAACCGTGCTTGATATCTGAACGCCCATTCAGCCAAATAAACACCAAAGTCTTGTCTTCGGTTTAAACTTTTAATCATGTTTCTACGTTAAAGTATGGCGATGCAGCACGGTCCCAAAGAGGGGGGGTTTGGAGCGATGTTGAGAGATTTCCTGAACATTTCCCATTCAAGTCAATGAGAGATTTTTGCCATATTTTTGCCGATTTCGGTAAAACCGCGCGGCAAATCTGGTTGAAACTACATAGCACACCATTCCCGATCAATACCCACATGTCGGTGTAATGTGGTGCGCGTGTTGGCAACGCTTTGGGACTAGTGCGTCAAAATCTGGCGGAAGGAGGAGAAGAAGAAATAATAAGTATGGGCAATAATAGTCATTGTGCACACTGAATAACATTTAAAAACATCAAAAAACAGCAACTATAGTAATTAAACTCAGACCTCAGCCCTCCTTCCTGTTGTACGATCATTCAGCAGCATCACTATTACCTGGGGATAAAAACTATCCCTGAAACATGGTGTGTGTGTGTGTGTGTGTGTGTGTGTGTGTGTGTGTGTGTGTGTGTGGTGTGTGTGTGTGTGTGTGTGTGTGTGTGTGTGTGTGTGTGTGTGTGTACGTACTTTGACGTACACATGCGCTGTTGGACATGGTCCCAGTACTTTAGTTTTTCCACAGCTCCACATCTACCAGCTGCAACATTAAAGTGAAAAACAAATTATTAAAAGACACTTTACAACATGTCAACAGCATTATAGTCACAACTACACTGAAGGGTAAAATTATTTATTCCCCTAAATTGTTACTAGGGGCAACAACACTTTAAGTAAATGCATTTGTTATATAAAAGGTAAAGTCACCCATAATGCATTAATCCGCATTATTAAAGGGTGGTTTCATATAAACTGGAAGTAGTGGTTAACATATATTAATGTGAAATGTGAGGGTTCAAAAGAGGAACACGGGAATTGATGTAATATGAGCACATCTGTTAAATTAATGCTGAAATATCAATGTCAATAAATAAAGGAGGTGACACATTGGGAAGATTAGTTATTGACCCACCGAAGCGCATAAGAGAACATGGGAATCGAGGCTCTTTGAGTAATGTGGGTGGCTCTTAAAAGAGCCTTTTTGGAGTTTGCTGGTTCCCAGCAGTCAGAAATCCGCCATTTTACTTCTTGGCGGGCTTCTCGGTCTTCTTGGGCAGCAGGACGGCCTGGATGTTGGGCAGCACGCCGCCCTGAGCGATGGTCACCCCGCCCAGCAGCTTGTTGAGCTCCTCGTCGTTGCGGACCGCCAGCTGCAGGTGGCGGGGGATGATCCGGGTCTTCTTGTTGTCCCGGGCGGCGTTTCCGGCCAGCTCCAGGATCTCAGCGGTCAGGTACTCCAGCACCGCCGCCAGGTACACGGGGGCTCCGGCACCGACCCGCTGGGCGTAGTTGCCCTTCCTCAGGAGCCTGTGGACACGGCCGACCGGGAACTGGAGACCGGCCCGGGAGGACCTGGTCTTGGCCTTAGCTCTGGCTTTGCCTCCGGTTTTTCTTTTTTTTTTTTTTTACAAAAGGCTTTATTGAACTTGTACAAGTTACATGTTATGACATACATTAGAGAGCACAAGAGATATATACAAACTACAAAATTACAAAAACATGACAGTTTACATTATAAAGTGCAGAGAGCGGTTAAAGTGCATGCGTTAAAGTGCATGTGCTAATAGTGCAAAGAACAGACCATAAAGTGCAGAGTGCTAAACATTACAAATTAATAATATCCCAAGGAAGGAGCTGATTTTTATCCCATTTTTTTTCTTCTTCTTAACTCAGTGATGACTTGTTTAAAAACGTCATCACTGGTTATGACAGTTTGTTGTATTATCATACAGCACCTAGTCTTCCACAGTTTAAAACACACAATACATATTATAATTTGCAAAAGTTCTTTTTCTTTTTCTAACACACTCTGGTCCATTATACAATACATTACACTCTTATAAGTCACATTAAATTTCACACCACACACTCTCATTTTATCCCAGACCTCCTGCGCTCTGAAGCAGTCCATAAGGAGATGCTGTTGTGTCTCATCATCGTTGCATGTGGTCATGGGACAGGTTTTAGTTGTCACATAGCAACTCCAAGACACAACAGCTCTCACAGGAAGTCTGTTAACGGCCAGCAGCCACCTCATATCCCGGATACTCTCAGACAGGTTTTTATTCTTTAAAAATTTTAGGAGCAGGGTTCCTTCATTTTGGGTTAGATGTTTATAATCAATAAACCCACCATATTTAAAATCATTGATCTTTTTAAAAATCATTTTACTTGGTAGGCCGCTCCAATCAATTTTAAGTTTTTGATACTCATCTATAAAATCACCATAATTGATTATATATTGTGGTCCCTGCCTGGCTCGGCCTCTCCTCTTCCTCCACCTGGAGGAGTCACCCACCCAGAGAGCATTCCTGGACAATGCTGCTGACACGTTTTTAACAAAAGAAATGTATAACTTTATCCCCATATCCACGGCCCCAAGCCCACCATATTCTCTACTTTTATATAAATTCTCTTTTTGTGACCTCTCTCGTCGTGCCCCATACCAGATTCACACATGTTTGTTAATTGTATTATCATTTTATGAGATGGAGGGAAAATGTTTGCGATAAAAAGAAGTTTGGAAAGGATGAACGTTTTAACGATATTAACTCTTGATTTATAATTTGTATTCTTATTCTCCCATTTCTTTACTTCTTCTTTAACCTCACTGAGCTTAAGCTCCCAGTTTCTTTCGCTACAGTCATGGTTACAAATGGTTAAGCCCAGAATTTTAATCTCATCTTTTACTTTAATGTTAATATCACGTTTTGCTTGTTTCGATCCAATCCAAACTCCTTCTGTTTTTTTATGATTAAGCTTAGCACCCGTAGCCAACTCATATAAACTCAAATGATTAGTTAAAACATCCATCTCCATTTGATTATTTATTACCACAGTTACGTCATCCGCATACGCCATTGCGGTGACATTGTGCGTGAGCCCGACATGAGTCCCGCTATGAGGCAGTCAGAGTTGATGGTCTTGATCAGGGGGCTGATGGCCAGGATATAACGCTGCACTCAGGGGGCAGCCCTGTTTCACCCCCCTCTCCACGTTAAAAGGCTTAGTTAAAACACAATTTACATTAACACAAATACTGGATTTAATATACAGACACTTGACCATATGAACAAAGGATTCTGGGAACCCATAATGTTCCATTACCTCCCATAATACTCTCTGGAAACATAATCAAAGGCTTTCTTTTGGTCCAGCCCAATTATATAGAAGTCTTTCTTCCCGGGTTTGTTGATCATTTCTCTCAGTGTGCAGAGGTTGTCCCACATCAACCGGCCTTTAATGGCACACGTCTGCTCTCTCTCAATCATATCATCTATATATTATTCATTCTATTCATAATAACTTTAGCTAATATTTTGTAATCAGTATTCATTATAGTCAAATGTCTGTAATTGTTATATCATTTTCATCATCTTTTTTATACAGCAAACACATAACACCCTGATAAAATGACTCCCCCATGCAGCCTCTGTTCAGCCCTTCATTAAACATCTCTGTCAGGACGTTAGTTACTTCATCCATGTTTAACTGATAAAACTCTGCCGACAGGCCGTCGGGCCCGGGGCTTTTGCCCACATTAAGTTGTTTGATGGCCTGCACGACTTCTTCTTTTCTAATATCTCCCACTAGTTCTGAGAAGTCCAGAGAGCTGAATGAGGGAACCTTATCTAATAAAATCTTTACACAGCCGCTGTCTATCTCTATGTGTTTATATGCATCAATACATAATTCTCTGATAGCGTTTCTTTTTTCATTTTCTTCAAACACCACTACACCGTCTTGTTTCTTTATGGATTTAATAAATTTACTTTGGATTTGCTGTCGTCCAGCTTTAAGTACATGTATCAAATTACCTCTATTATCGCTATTCGTTTGTTTATAAATATTATATAATATTTCATAATTAAAGTTATCTATTTGTGCTTTTATTTCCGACATGATTAAATCTTCAGAGTTTGATCTTTTCTTAATCTGTTTTAAATTAATATATCTCTCCATCAGGCATTATATTCTATATTTTTAATCTTATTTATTTCTCGACACTTAAATCTGAAAAAATCTTTTAATCTTAATTTTAATAATTCCCATAATTCTATATTAGATTTAGTTAAGCACTTTAATTGTAATATTTTACTGATTTCTAGTTTTAATTCTACTAATAAGTCTGGGTTCTTCAGGCACTGGGAGTTTAGCTTCCAGAAGCCTCTGGTTTCTGAGGAGCCAGAGGATAAAACGCTGTGGACTAGGAGATGATCAGAGAATTCATTTAGCACTGTCCCATACTGAAGGACTTTAAAGTGTTTGGAGACATATATTCTATCTATTCGGGTCTTTGTCTTCTGGTCGAACCGAGTAAACTGGACCCCGACAGGGTGAATACAGCGACACACATCTATTAATTCAGCTTCTTCACAAATTTCTTTAAAAGTTTCCCTTCAGATAGCAGTTTATAAGTGTTAGGGCTAACTATGTCATCTTTATTAGTGACTGTATTAAAATCACCACATAAGATAAGTTTATATCCAACAGTTAAAAGCTCTCTAATTCTTTTAAATAATTGAGTTTTTCTAACTCTGTCAGGTGCAGTATACACGTTGATAACGCGATGTTTTTCACCTCTATAATAAAAATCAATCATGAGTAGTCTGCCTGGTATTATATCTCTTCTACGTATTAGAACAACTTCACTGGATTTAAAGAATATCCCGACACCATCAGCTCTGCTCTCTCCAACAGAGACCACGCTCTGCCCTTTACTCCACCTTTTACACACATCCGCTACATCATTGTAGGTGTTCAGTCTGAGCTCCTGAGTACACAAGATATCAAAATCTGTGTCTAAAAGATATTTCAACTTAGTTTCTCTGAATTTACTCGACTGGATGCCGCGTGCATTCCAGGTGGCTATTTTGAGACAGGACATGGTGTTTTAGAGAGAGCTGAACCTATGGTGTCGGTTTGTCATCTAAACGTTTACAATCTTTTTATAGGGTGTCTCAAGATACCGTTTTTTTCTTTTTCTTTTTACCACCTCAAAGGAGAGTTCATGCAGGGGGTCAGGGGCAGCAAGCTCCGGCGTCGGGGAGAACGAGCCGGAGTTACTGTCCCCAGGGACAACGTCATCTTTACCGCCGGAGAGCAGCGGGGTGCTGGCTGCTCGTTGACCGGCTGTCAGCCGGTGGAGCTGAAGTCAGAGCTGGGACTCTCACTCGCGCTCTCATAACTCTGCTCATATTCATCACTATCACTATCATCGTTCATGCTAGAAATACCACTGATCTTCAATTCACCCTCACCTGGTTGACCGGGAACCACAGGGGGGGGGGGCCTGGTCTGCAGGGTAGAGGGTTGAGAGGAGAGCTGCTGCAGCTTCGGTCCTCCGCGCTGCTGGGCTGCTGAACGTTGCGGTTTCTCCCCGAGCTGCTGGGCTGCTGAACGTTGCGGTTTCTCCCCGAGCTGCTGGGCTGCTGAACGTTGCGGTTTCTCCCCGAGCTGCTGGGCTGCTGAACGTTGCGGTTTCTCCCCGAGCTGCTGGGCTGCTGGACGTTGCGGATTCTCCCCGAGCTGCTGGGCTGCTGGACGTTGCGGATTCTCACCGGGCTGCTGGGCTGCTGGACGTTGCGGATTCTCACCGGGCTGCTGGGCTGCTGGACGTTGCGGATTCTCACCGGGCTGCTGGGCTGCTAGACGTTGCGGATTCTCCCCGAGCTGCTGGGCTGCTAGACGTTGCGGATTCTCACCGAGCTGCTGGGCTGCTAGACGTTGCGGTCTCTCACCAGGCTGCTGGGATGCTGGCTGTTTCTGCGGACCTCCGGGCTGTGACGGAGGTCCTCGCTGGGGACCGCCATGGGAAGGGGGAGCGGTGGAATCTCCCGGTGGAGCAAATCCCTTGGCTTTATTGGAAAAAGATTTAGGACAGGTGAAGTACGTGTGTCCTTTCTCGCCACACAAGGAGCACTCACTGTCGCTCTGACAGGTGTTGGCCTTGTGGCCCAGTTTGCCACATCGCCAACACTTCATGGTGGGACAGTCCTTTACCTGGTGGTCGGTTGATTGACAAATGAAACACTTAGTAACTTGGCCAGTGTAGATGATTCGGCCATTGTAAGGACCCAGAGAGATGGAATTAGGTATTTGAACAAAGTTACCAGCGGTGTCGGTTTGCAATCGAACCTTGTACTTCCTCACGCCGTACCATATGTCGTACTTATCCAGCGGTTTGTAGACTGGCTGGAGTATTGCACAGTATCTCTTCAGATAGAGTTCGATATCATGATCAGACACTCTTCCGGTCCAGAACTTCACCACGATGGTCAGAGTGTCTATGGCCACAGACGACTCTACACTCCACTCTCTCCATTTTGGCTCGTTAGTTTTTGCAGCTATGACTTCCAGGAAGCGACGAAGTGGGGGCTCTTGATTGAACACCAATTCAAAGTCTTTTTTGTTCGGTAGTCCAATAAAGGAGTAAATGTCTGTGGGGCTTACCCATGTTGACTGAAATAAAAGTTCCTCAGCCACATATTCTCGGTTGGGCACAGGGCCCTCTCCGACAAACTTCAATCTAGCCCAATGTTGGCCGAATCTAGCTGAGTAATGAGCTGACTGAGGTGCCATATCAGGTGCACACGAACGTGGAACAAAGAGTAAGGAAGTGGAAAACAGACTCAGCCGAGTCCTCCTTTCCCGCGGCCACTCATTGTTACAGTAGTCGATTGAACCAAAGTTTGAACCTTTAGTTTTTCCACAGCTCCACATCTACCAGCTGCAACATTAAAGTGAAAAACAAATTATTAAAAGACACTTTACAACATGACAACAGCATTATAGTCACAACTACACTGAAGGGTAAAATTAATTTATTCCACTAAAGGGTTACTAGGGGCAACAACACTTTAAGTGAATGCATTTGTTATATAAAAGGTAAAGTCACCCATAATGCATTAATCCGCATTATTAAAGGGTGGTTTCATATAAACTGGAAGTAGTGGTTAACATATAATTAATGTGAAATGTGAGGGTTCAAAAGAGGAACACGGGAATTGATGTAATATATGAGCAATCTGTTAAATTAATGCTGAAATATCAATGTCAATAAAATAAGGAGGTGACACATTGGGATGATTAGTTATTGACCCACCGAAGTGCATAAGAGAAACATGGAATCGAGGCTCTTTGAGTAATGTGGGTGGCTCTTAAAAGAGCCTTTTTGGAGTTTGCTGGTTCCCAGCAGTCAGAGATCCGCCATTTTACTTCTTGGCGGGCTTCTCGGTCTTCTTGGGCAGCAGGACGGCCTGGATGTTGGGCAGCACGCCGCCCTGAGCGATGGTCACCCCGCCCAGCAGCTTGTTGAGCTCCTCGTCGTTGCGGACCGCCAGCTGCAGGTGGCGGGGGATGATCCGGGTCTTCTTGTTGTCCCGGGCGGCGTTTCCGGCCAGCTCCAGGATCTCAGCGGTCAGGTACTCCAGCACCGCCGCCAGGTACACGGGGGCTCCGGCACCGACCCGCTGGGCGTAGTTCCCCTTCCTCAGGAGCCTGTGGACTCGGCCGACTGGGAACTGGAGCCCGGCCCGGGAGGACCTGGTCTTGGCCTTAGCTCTGGCTTTGCCTCCGGTTTTTCCTCGTCCAGACATCGTGTAATGATTTTTTCAGAGAAATACTGTGGCAACAACGGCTCAAACCCTCCTTTTTATGCTCTGAGTTTCGGCGGGCTCGTTGAAAGTATCGCCGCACCAATCAGCAGCGGAGATTCGGCCGGTGGCTTCTTCAGCCAATCAGCAGCCAGAGATCTGAAGTAGCGTCACCATCTCAAAGCCGGTCCTCAGTTTATGAGCTCCTGGTCTCATTTCCACACATATGACTAGAGAAACAAGGAATAACGGACATAACCGTCAATATCTTGATGTAGTGTTTTTGTCTGTGGATAAAGTACAACACTTGAATTAATATGATAGGTTTTCTATTTTGTCTTACACCAGCTGCCCTCATGACTTATATAGTTAATAGATAGATCGATAAACTATCTCATACATATGTCTATGAGACGCCCCAATCCTAATTGTAGTGTTCGGTTCAAACATTTAATTTCAATTTAACAAATTACAGCTCGTTATTAATCAAAATATTCGCTCTTCTCTCCCAAACTTCTGTCTCAAAGCCCTACTCAAGTCATACAGCCATCCATTAAACGATTCTTAAAACACACGAAGGAAAAGGAGACATAAAGAGTCTTTCTGTGGCCGTTATTCAGCCATTTGTGAGCGGTTAAGTTTGAATTCCTATTGTCCAATTGGAACTCGGCTACAGTGCGCGTGTCTCCCGCCTAGACCGCGTCTGGACCAATCAGCGTCGCCGTGGCTCCGGCAGTGCCTTTATAAGGCCGTTGCTCTCAGACTCGGAGTATTCTTTCTTTATCTGTCAACACAGAGAAATCGGAGACGCTAAGATGGCCAGGACCAAGCAGACCGCCCGTAAGTCCACCGGAGGGAAAGCCCCCCGGAAGCAGCTGGCCACCAAGGCTGCCCGTAAGAGCGCCCCGGCCACCGGCGGCGTGAAGAAGCCCCACCGATACAGGCCCGGTACCGTGGCCCTGAGGGAGATCCGTCGCTACCAGAAGTCCACCGAGCTGCTGATCCGCAAGCTGCCCTTCCAGCGCCTGGTCCGCGAGATCGCCCAGGACTTCAAGACTGACCTGCGCTTCCAGAGCTCCGCCGTCATGGCCCTGCAGGAGGCCAGCGAGGCCTACCTGGTGGGCCTGTTCGAGGACACCAACCTGTGCGCCATCCACGCCAAGAGGGTCACCATCATGCCCAAAGACATCCAGCTGGCCCGGCGCATCCGCGGAGAGAGGGCTTAGACCCCCTCCCCTACCAGACCTCACTCTCAAAAAGGCTCTTTTAAGAGCCACACACAACCTTTTAAAGAGCAAACTCCTTATCTAATATTTTAAATGTAAGTTATGACTTCGAGGCTCCTGTTTATTATACTGTTTTCAACGACTATAACGTTATATTAAGGTAAATAGCAGTAGAATAACATCAGGAATCTGATCTACATACGGCACATTTATATTGAGCTGACCTCGTTCATAAATGGCGACAATAAGAAATATTAACCTACTTTCTAAGCTTAAGATCAAGAGGGAATTAATGAGACAAATACTAAAATAGGTGACTGCTGTCTTATTTCTCTAAAATACAGATCCAAATCACCGCAGCTTTCATCAGATTTGTGTGTATGTAAACACAACTTACTTGAAATTTGTATTGGAAAGGAATTATTTCTCAGTTTGTGCAGTGTTGTGAATTTCAAACCGTTGGGTTTTATTTTAATGTTGATATTTAGAAATGTGTAAGATTATTTTGGACCATTAGACTGATATCCTATGTGAACTAGGCTTACTTATCAACCAATTGGGAAGTGTGTGTGTGTGTGTGTGTGTGTGTGTGTGTGTGTGTGTGTGTGTGTGTGTGTGTGTGTGTGTGTGTATACACTGAGTGTTTGGCTGACCCTATTAACCCTTACGTCGTCCTCCCAGGTCAAAACTGAAAACGAACAATTTTTTTGAACATTTGACCCCTTTTTATCACTTTTCAACACTTTTTTTCAACATTTTCTTCATTTGTATGACATACCATCAGTATACTGAACACATCACTAACACCAATATATCACCACTTGTTTTCCTTTTTCGAATTCATGGTCAAGAAAACTCATTTATTAGGACTTATATCATTTTTCTTGTCATTTGTCAAAGTGTTTTTGGGGGGACATAAAACACCCAAAATTCTATAGAGTAGTGAACTGATCCCTCAGTGTTCTATGGAGCTATCCATGTAATGTTTGGACAATTTGGATGAAAAGAATCCCAAATTTCTGATGTTTAAAAACGGGTCAAATTTGACACCAGGACAACATGAGGGTTAGTTGGGTGGGATAAAATCGTGCAAGCAGCCAGCGACAAAGTTGATGAGGAAATTAATGGGTCTTTAGGTGTAAAGTCGTGTTTATTAGGTGTATATCGGACATAAAATAAGGATAATTAGAGTGACCCTTAAATAAACCACAAAGCAAAGTACTGCAAACATTGGAAGCATGCTGCATATGTAAATATTGTAGTAAAATGTCAAAGACCCTGCATAAGGTGTGTGTCTGTGTGTGTGATTTCACTTCTGATATTGTTTGTTTTTATTTTTAAAATCACTTTTTGCCCAAGATTAGCTTCACTAATGTTCACATAGTGTGTGTTTTCATGCTAAATGTACAAGTTGTAAAAAGGTAAATTTGAATCTGGGCTTGAAGTTTGGGAACAACATCACTTCACACATCGTGTCGTTGACGAACCATTCAGGTGATCATGATTTAAATCTGCTTTATTGTCAATTTCTTCACATGTCAAGACATACAAAGAGATCGAAATTGCGTTTCCCTCCATCCCACGGTGGAGACAAGACATGTTTTAACAATTAGGTCCACAGACAAACATAACAGTCAAGTAAACAATATAAAAAGTAAAAATAAAAAGGCACATGCAATGAAGAAAATAAGAGCAGCAAAATTTGAGTTGAAATGTGCAATTGTGCACACAGTACACAGTCAATATAATAAAATAATGCAAAAATCAGGCCAATGAATGGCTGAGGTGGTTCTGTTTTACCTGAGTATGCAAGTGGCATAATGGTGCAAGTTATGTAAGAGCAACGGAAGTGTGTTCAGGACAACAAGTTGCAAAGTGTGCAAGTATACAAGTGGAGTGGTGCTAGTCATAAGTTAAGTACCAGCTGTTGTTTTGGACCATTCACTTGCCGTTTCAAGACGTTTGTCCTTTTGTTTTGATCAGGACTTGAAGGTGTTGAATGCTCTTTACTCTGAATCTGCAGAACGGGTCGTTCACACATCAGGCCGATAGATGGAGGAACATCTGGAGGACTGGTGTGAGGACAACAGCCTGGTCCATCACCCCTCAGACAAAAGACATGGTCGGTGACCCCCCCCCTCCACCACACACACACACACACACACACACATGAAGAAGCCGTGGATAGTGCATACGTAAAACACATTTTTTTGATCATTTAATACAGGGACAGAGCCTATTAATGCACATTTGTGTCAATACACCAGAGTTAGGCAAAAATCTATTTTGCATTGCAGTCCCTAGACAGATAAGATCAGATAAGTGGCCTGTGTTTGTCCCACATTGGGGGAAATTGAGGTTTGCAACAGCAAAGACAAGAGCAGAGATAGATATGCGTATAAGTAGCATAACAAGTGTCAAACAAAGACATATCGCTCTTACAGTAAAATAAAAACCAAGTAGCTGGACATTAAAAAAGACTAAAACAGACTCTGCCTCAAACACTGGGAGTATAAAATAAGGTAGAAAGGCAATAAGTCGGATTGTAACGAGTCACCCTGAAAGTAAAATTACATGTTTACATAACAACACAATTACAATATACTATACATTGGGTAAGAGTTAAATATAAGAAAACAGAAAGAAACTGCCTGTGCTCCAATGTATTGTAGTGGGTCTCCTGTACTGTATATATGGGCCAGAATGGGCCTTTTTTTGTGGGGGGGGGGGGGGGGGGGGATTTCACATTGGGGGATCTGGTTGTCCTCCCCCAGGGAAGTTTTTGAGCATCAATGACTTAATTTCCTGCATTCTGACCCACTTTCATGCACCAAATTTGCAAGTAAGTTTAATCTTATTTTTAATTATTACATTTAATTATCTAATTTTATAGCATTTGAAAAACAAATGGAAGTGTTGTTGAAAATAGTGTTGAGTAAAAGTTGACATATTCCAGTCTGTGATTATCATCAACATCCATTCCTTTCATTTTAGTCTCAATAATTCCTAATTTCTGCTTTTCTAACTCCAACATTAGGTATAATTTCCTATAAATGAGGTTTATTGACCATAAATTCCAAAAATAACTGTAAAACTAAAGTTAATAAGTTATTGTTACGCAGTGTTAAACGTTAAAAAAAGACAAATATTGAAAAAGTGTGAAAAGTGATGAAAAAGGGACAAAAAAAGTTAAAAACATCGATTAAAAAAGCTTCAACAAACGTGTTGGTTAAACAAAGACAACCAGAAGGAAGAGTCTTAACTTCCGGCCGTTTGGCCCCGCCCACTGAGACACACTGCTCTCTCTTACGTCCGCAGATCAGACATAAATACAGCCGTTTGGAAACCGTTGGGTCATTCGCTTCGACGATATCAACGCAACGATGTCCGGAAGAGGAAAAGGCGGGAAGGGGCTCGGTAAAGGAGGCGCCAAGCGGCACCGGAAGGTTCTCCGTGACAACATCCAGGGCATCACCAAGCCCGCCATCCGCCGCCTGGCCCGCCGCGGCGGCGTGAAGCGGATCTCCGGGCTGATCTACGAGGAGACCCGCGGCGTGCTCAAGGTCTTCCTGGAGAACGTGATCCGTGACGCGGTGACGTACACCGAGCACGCCAAGAGGAAGACGGTGACCGCCATGGATGTGGTCTACGCTCTGAAGAGGCAGGGCCGCACCCTGTACGGCTTCGGGGGATAAACCCTTACACACACCCGAACCTGGTCCACCACACAACGGCTCTTTTAAGAGCCACCCACCGCCTCTTAAAGAGACCGTTTCCATTATCTGGTTATTAGATAGTTAATTCATATAACTTCCATTACTAGGATATAAATCATTGTTTACCTATAAGTACTACACTTGTGGTTCTCGTGTTTTTTTTCGTGTTTTTTTTTGAAGAATTGAAGGTTTCTTTCAACCAAGTTGTTTAGTTTTGCGTTAAATAATTGATGTAACCTTTAAAAATGTTTTAACCCTTGTGTTGTCCTTCTTGATCAAAAGCTGGCAAAGTTAATTTTAAAACCACTAGTTTTTGGAAATCATGGTCCACAACCCTCATCTAAATAGGATAAGACCTAATATAGTATATAAAAAGAAATTAAGATCAGAGGAATGAAAGCGACCAGTTATGTTTTCAACGAGCGCTGGAAGGAATCAAATCTATAAAAAGAAGTTATATTTCAGATAGAGACGTTATTTATACGATAAGTTTAGTCTGTCCTTGGGTCAAATTTGAAGACATTTTTATTCTATACATCTGGAGTCAGGTAACAATTTTTTTCCTTTTTTGATAAGGTAAATAAAAAAAGTAATGCATTTTAAAAATATTTACCTCTCTATTCCATATAACGTCATATGGTTGGTATATGTTAAACAAACAAAAATAGTTATCACAACTTGAGAACCAGTGGCGTATCATTTCATCTGTAATTTAGATATTTGTTGTAAATAAACCACCAATTGTGACGTGAAACGTAACGACTTTTAAGGACTTTAGGCTCTTTAGGTGGATGTGTTTAAACCTTAAACCTCCTCCCCTACCAGACCTCTCTCCAATAAAGGCTCTTTTAAGAGCCACACACAACCTTTAAAGAGCAAACTGTCCTATATATTAAGTTATGACTTGTATTGTATAGTATAAAAGTATTGACTATTCTGCTTTACGGTAGATAGATAGATAGATAGA
>NW_022604074.1:0-12500 GCF_008692095.1 Etheostoma spectabile | reverse complement strand
TCTGAGAAAAATAGATTAAAGTTGTACATTTGAAGCAAAAAATAACTTGGATATTCTCTGAGATCAAAGTGGAAATTTGGAATAGGAATTAATTACTTCTCTGTAATTTTCACATTTTTGTCCAGTCATCCGGTGGGCCCGGTTGGACCCTTTGGTGGGCCGGGTCAGGCCCACGGGCCATATCTTTGACACCCCTGCTTTAAATAGACGTGTGGGACATGAGATGAGTCCGGTGTGACAACCCTGCACACAGAGCACCAACCGGCCGTTATTAACGTCTACTGCTGCTGCCTCTGCCGTCTCTCACCCTCTTATTACCTGTGATTGGGGGGGGGGGGGGGGGGGGGGGGGAGACGATGCCCCCCCCGCCCCCTCGGCTCCTCTCTTTAATATCCAGTCCGACCTTTCGGCGGTTTGTGTTGCAGCCGCTGGTCAATATCTGGAGGTGTGTGTCCCGTTGGCTCGGCAAATACATGTCTTTATTACCCCCCCCCCCCCCCCCCCAGGACCCAGGCCCCCCCCCTACCCCAGGCCCCCCCCCCCCCCCCCACATCTCTCCTGCTTCAGCCGCTGATGGAGTTTATTGGGTTATTAGGTATTGGAGTAGATTATTGCTGCTCCTCCATCGAGGAGAGATTAACCCCCCGAGGCCGAGGATGACATCATTAATACGTCTTATATCATATCAATATCTACAGATCCGTATAGTGGAGACGCACACACAGGGACGCACACACAGGGACGCACACACAGGGACGCACACACAGGGACGCACACACAGGGACGCACACACAGGGACGCACACACAGGACGCACACTGTGCTTGTTACACACAGGGACACACTATGCTTGTACACACAGGGACGCACACACAGGGACGCACACTGTGCTTGTTACACACAGGGACGCACACTATGCTTGTTACACACAGGGACACACTATGCTTGGTACACACAGGGACGCACACACAGGGACGCACACTGTGGTTGTTACACACACAGGGACGCACACTATGCTTGGTACACACAGGGACGCACACTATGCTTGTTACACACACAGGTACACACTATGCTTGTTACACACACAGGGACACACTATGCTTGTTACACACTAGGACACACACTGTGCTTGTTACACACAGGGACACACACTATGCTTGTTACACACAGGGACGCACACTATGCTTGTTACACACACAGGTACACACTATGCTTGTTACACACACAGGGACACACTATGCTTGTTACACACTAGGACACACACTGTGCTTGTTACACACAGGGACACACACTATGCTTGTTACACACAGGGACACACACTATGCTTGTTACACACAGGGACACACACTATGCTTGTTACACACAGGGACACACACTATGCTTGGTACACACAGGGACACACTCTATGCTTGTTACACACACAGGGACGCACACTATGCTGGTACACACAGGGACACACACTATGCTTGTTACACACACAGGGACACACACTATGCTTGTTACACACAGGGACACACACTATGCTTGTTACACACAGGGACACTCTATGCTTGTTACACACACAGGGACGCACACTATGCTTGTTACACACAGGGACACACACTATGCTTGTTACACACACAGGTACACACTATGCTTGTTACACACACAGGGACGCACACTATGCTTGTTACACACAGGGACACACTATGCTTGTTACACACACAGGGACACACACTATGCTTGTTACACACAGGGACACACACTATGCTTGTTTACACCAGGGACACACTCTATGCTTGTTACACACACAGGGACGCACACTATGCTTGTTACACACAGGACACACACTATGCTTGTTACACACACAGGTACACACTATGCTTGTTACACACACAGGGACGCACACTATGCTTGTTACACACAGGACACACTATGCTTGTTACACACAGGGACACACACTATGCTTGTTACACACACAGGTACACACTATGCTTGGTACACACAGGGACACACTCTATGCTTGTTACACACACAGGGACGCACACTATGCTTGGTACACACAGGGACACACACTATGCTTGTTACACACACCAGGACACACACTATGCTTGTTACACACAGGGACACACCTATGCTTGTTACACACAGGGACACACTCTATGCTTGTACACACACAGGGACGCACACTAGCTTGTTACACACAGGGACAACACTATGCTTGTTACACACACAGGGACACACACTATGCTTGTTACACACAGGGACACACACTATGCTTGTTACACACAGGGACACACTCTATGCTTGTTACACACACAGGGACGCACACTATGCTTGTTACACACAGGGACACACACTATGCTGTTACACACACAGGTACACACTATGCTTGTTACACACACAGGGACGCACACTATGCTTGTTACACACAGGGACACACTATGCTTGTTACACACAGGGACACACACTATGCTTGTTACACCACAGGTACACACTATGCTTGGTACACACAGGGACACACTCTATGCTTGTTACACACACGGGACGCACACTATGCTGGTAACACAGGGACACACACTATGCTTGTTACACACACAGGGACACACACTATGCTTGTTACACACAGGGACACACACTATGCTTGTTACACACAGGGACACACTCTATGCTTGTTACACACACAGGGACGCACACTATGCTTGTTACACACAGGGACACACACTATGCTTGTTACACACACAGGTACACACTATGCTTGTTACACACACAGGGACGCACACTATGCTTGTTACACACAGGGACACACTATGCTTGTTACACACAGGGACACACACTATGCTTGTTACACACACAGGTACACACTATGCTTGGTACACACAGGGACACACTCTATGCTTGTTACACACACAGGGACGCACACTATGCTTGGTACACACAGGACACACACTATGCTTGTTACACACACAGGGACACACACTATGCTTGTTACACACAGGGACACACACTATGCTTGTTACACACAGGGACACACTCTATGCTTGTTACACACACAGGGACGCACACTATGCTTGTTACACACAGGGACACACACTATGCTTGTTACACACACAGGGACGCACACTATGCTTGTTACACACAGGGACACACACTATGCTTGTTACACACACAGGTACACACTATGCTTGTTACACACACAGGGACGCACACTATGCTTGTTACACACAGGGACACACACTATGCTTGTTACACACAGGGACACACACTATGCTTGTTACACACACAGGTACACACTATGCTTGTTACACACACAGGGACGCACACTATGCTTGTTACACACAGGGACACACACTATGCTTGTTACACACAGGGACACACACTATGCTTGTTACACACAGGGACACACACTATGCTTGTTACACACAGGGACACACTCTATGCTTGTTACACACACAGGGACGCACACTATGCTTGTTACACACAGGGGCGTGTTTGGATTTGTTTTTCTACAAGAGACATATTAAATTAGGAGTCGGGATGTGAGTTAGACCTGTTATATTGACCCAGAGGACCCTGTCCCTTGTCCCTGAGTTAGACCCGTTATATGACTATGCTTGTTTACACACAGGGACACACACTATGCTTGTTACACGCACAGGTACACACTATGCTTGTTACACACACAGGTACACACTATGCTTGTTACACACACAGGGACACACTATGCTTGTTACACACACAGGTACACACTATGCTTGTTACACACAGGGACACACACTGTGCTTGCTACACACACAGGGACACACACTGTGCTTGCTACACACACAGGGACACACACTGTGCTTGCTACACACACAGGGACACACACTGTGCTTGCTACACACACAGGGACACACACTGTGCTTGCTACACACACAGGGACACACACTGTGTGTAACTATCAACAGGTCGTAGTCAAACACCTGTGACGTGTTTTAATTAAAGCGTTGCCATGGCGCCACTAATCAATAAATCCATGGATCGTCTCCGAGCTGCTTGTGGACATGTCCTCCGGCGGCCGTGCGTCCCAATGAACTCCGTCTCACATGAGACAGGAGATGCGGGGCGTGTTTGGATTTGTTTTTCTACAAGAGGACATTAATTAAATTAGGAGTCGGGATGTGAGTTAGACCTGTTATATTGACCCAGAGGACCCTGTCCCTTGTCCCTGAGTTAGACCCGTTATATTGACCCAGAGGACCCTGTCCCTTGTCCCTGAGTTAGACCTGTTATATTGACCCAGAGGACCCTGTCCCTTGTCCCTGAGTTAGACCTGTTATATTGACCCAGAGGTCCCTGTCCCTCTTCCCTGAGTTAGACCTGTTATATTGACCCAGAGGACCCTGTCCCTTGTCCCTGAGTTAGACCTGTTATATTGACCCAGAGGACCCTGTCCCTCTTCCCTGAGTTAGACCTGTTATATTGACCCAGAGGACCCTGTCCCTCTTCCCTGAGTTAGACCTGTTATATTGACCCAGAGGACCCTGTCCCTTGTCCCTGAGTTAGACCTGTTATATTGACCCAGAGGACCCTGTCCCTTGTCCCTGAGTTAGACCTGTTATATTGACCCAGAGGACCCTGTCCCTCTTCCTTGAGTTAGACCTGTTATATTGACCCAGAGGACCCTGTCCCTCTTCCCTGAGTTAGACCTGTTATATTGACCCAGAGGACCCTGTCCCTCATCCCTGAGTTAGACCTGTTATATTGACCCAGAGGACCCTGTCCCTTGTCCCTGAGTTAGACCTGTTATATTGACCCAGAGGACCCTGTCCCTCTTCCTTGAGTTAGACCTGTTATATTGACCCAGAGGACCCTGTCCCTCGTCCCTGAGTTAGACCTGTTATATTGACCCAGAGGACCCTGTCCCTCTTTCCTGAGTTAGACCTGTTATATTGACCCAGAGGACCCTGTCCCTCTTCCCTGAGTTAGACCTGTTATATTGACCCAGAGGACCCTGTCCCTCTTCCCTGAGTTAGACCTGTTATATTGACCCAGAGGACCCTGTCCCCTCTCCTGAGTTAGACCTGTTATATTGACCCAGAGGACCCTGTCCCTCGTCCCTGAGTTAGACCTGTTATATTGACCCAGAGGACCCTGTCCCTCGTCCCTGAGTTAGACCTGTTATATTGACCCAGAGGACCCTGTCCCTTGTCCCTGAGTTAGACCTGTTATATTTACCCAGAGGACCCTGTCCCTCGTCCTTGAGTTAGACCTGTTATATTGACCCAGAGGACCCTGTCCCTCTTCCCTGAGTTAGACCTGTTATATTGACCCAGAGGACCCTGTCCCTCTTCCCTGAGTTAGACCTGTTATATTGACCCAGAGGACCCTGTCCCTCTTCCCTGAGTTAGACCTGTTATATTGACCCAGAGGACCCTGTCCCTCATCCCTGAGTTAGACCTGTTATATTGACCCAGAGGACCCTGTCCCTTGTCCCTGAGTTAGACCTGTTATATTGACCCAGAGGACCCTGTCCCTCGTCCCTGAGTTAGACCTGTTATATTGACCCAGAGGACCCTGTCCCTCCTCCCTGAGTTAGACCTGTTATATTGACCCAGAGGACCCTGTCCCTCGTACCTGAGTTAGACCTGTTATATTGACCCAGAGGACCCTGTCCCTCGTCCCTGAGTTAGACCTGTTATATTGACCCAGAGGACCCTGTCCCTCTTCCTTGAGTTAGACCTGTTATATTGACCCAGAGGACCCTGTCCCTCTTGCCTGAGTTAGACCTGTTATATTGACCCAGAGGACCCTGTCCCTCGTCCCTGAGTTAGACCTGTTATATTGACCCAGAGGACCCTGTCCCTCGTCCCTGAGTTAGACCTGTTATATTGACCCAGAGGACCCTGTCCCTCGTCCCTGAGTTCAACAGCTCAAACTGTGAAAACAAAACATGAGTTATCAGACAGGACGGTCTTAGCTGCCCTGATTGTTGCCTGATTAAAAAGCTCCTGCAGGTTTAGGGGTGCAGGTGTTCCCCTAATTTTACCTGCCGTCTTAACCAGATTGAGTATCTGGGTTTTGGATTGTACAGCCGGAGATACCGCACCGAAGAACTGACTCTGCTGTTGCTCCACAGAAGATTAACTCTCAGTTCTGCTGCTTTCAGCTTTCTGATAAAACACAACAAACCGCTTTCTGAGTTTAGAACAAATAAAAGAAAATCATTTCCAACTTTCGTTTAATAGACAAATTGAACGTTGAGTTAAATATAAAAGGCAGCAATGAAAATATTGACAGTTTCATTTTAAAGTGCCGTTTTCTGCTGATATTCTCCTTCTGACCCAAAGTCGGAGTGTTTGTCCCGATAAGTCGCAGCCTCCAGATGCGTTTGCCGTCCCAGTGGACAGGTACTAGGACACTCCTGGTCTGGCTCTCTGCTGGGGCATGGGGGGCATGGGGGGCCGAGGCAGCCTCTGTCGACCCGGGGCCAGACTCTGTCCTGTGTGTCCCTGATGATAAGTTGTCCCCCTGCCAGTTTCTGCAGGAAATCAGTCCCCAACAGCAGCGGCAGAGCTGGGACGAGTCCACGTACCCAGATACTGCACCAGGACCAGCTTCATGGTCCCGGTTCTCCTAAACAAATCCCTTCTTCTTCTACTTATGTTGTAGACTTTATGCTACATGTTGATGAATATGTCTTTTGTCCAGTCAGGGTTATGCGGCTGATATAATATTACATGTTATGTCTTGTATAGCTTTTCTAGTCTTAAGGACTCCTCAAAGCGCTTTAACATGGAACAGCACCCGTCACCATTCACACACATTCATTGGGATTTATGAATGGATGAATGGAGTAGTTTTTTTTTTTTTTTTTTACTAATACTGAGTGCATGAATGTGTAGGATGAGTGGTTGTAAGGCATGTATGGGTGAACAGAAATTAGGAATTATTGAGACTAAAATTAAAGGAATGGATGTTGATGATAATCACAGACTGGAATATGTCAACTTTTACTCAACACTATTTCAACAACACTTCACTTTGTTTTACAATGCTATAAAATAGAATAAGACCCAAAATTAATGAAAGTAGAGATTTGTACTTGGCAAAGAGCGTTGGAATCAATCATGTTATTTTGGGGAATTAAAAAGAACATTGATATAGGACAACATGGGGACAACATGAGGACAACATGAGGACAACATGGGGACAACATGAGGACAACATGAGGACAACATGAGGACAACATGAGGACAAGATGAAGACAAGATGAGGACAACATGAAGACAACATGAGGACAACATGAGGACAAGATGGGGGCAACATGAGGACAACATGAGGACAACATGGGACAACATGAGGACAACATGAGGACAACATGAAGACAACATGAGGACAATATGAGGACAACATGAAGACAACATGAGGACAACATGAGGACAACATGAGGACAACATGAAGACAACATGAGGACAATATGAGGACAACATGAGGACAACATGAGGACAACATGAAGACAACATGAGGACAATATGAGGACAACATGAGGACAACATGAAGACAACATGAGGACAATATGAGGACAATATGAGGACAACATGAAGACAACATGAGGACAACATGAGGACAACATGGGGACAACATGAGGGTTAAGGGACTATTTCTCTGTTGTATCCCTACACTGAAGGAGTTTTTCCTCCATCACTGGGAGAAGAAACTGCGTCCATCCGTCTGTCCGTCCGTCCTTCCGTCCTCCGTCCCCCCGTCCGTCCCCCCGGGCCCTTTAGGGACTGAAGGGCCTCGTGGTAATTGGGAGCGTAAACAAAGAAGCGTCTGGCCGCTCCGCTGACGGGGATCTGAACATCTCCTCATGCAGCAGCGCCGTTATCGCACCATTAGGCGCACCATCAAAACATAATGAGTGGGGATAATCCCGTCGTGACCTTGAACGCACCGTTTCGCAATTAAACTCTCCCAGAGGAGTCAACCCCTGTGTTGTCCTCCCAGGTTGAAACTGAAAATCAACAATGTTTTGACACTTTTGAGATACTTTTTTATCACTTTTTGACGCTTTTTCTCAACATTTTCTTCATTTTTGTAATTCTGCCATCAGTCTACTGTACACATCACTAACACCAATACATCAACACTAGTTTCACACTGTTATCTTTTTCAAATTCATGGTTGAGAAATCTCATTCATGTGACATTGTCTAATTTTTTTGTCTTTTGACAAAGTGTTTTTGGGAGGGAAGTAGTGAACCAATCCTTCGTTTAACTTGCAAAAAGCGTTAAAAGGAACCATCCATGTGATATTTGGCCAATTTGGATGAAAGAATGTGGAGCTGGATGAAATGATGTGTTCTGGGGACAGGCAGCTAGCAGATAGTGAGGAGATGTTTTTACAGTGTGTTCAGGGGACAGGCAGCTAGCAGATAGTGAGGAGATGTTTTTACAGTGTGTTCAGGGGACAGGCAGCTAGCAGATAGTGAGGAGATGTTTTTACAGTGTGTTCAGGGGACAGGCAGCTAGCAGATAGTGAGATGTTTTTACAGTGTGTTCAGGGGACAGGCAGCTAGCAGATAGTGAGGAGATGTTTTTACAGTGTGTTAGGGGACAGGCAGCTAGCAGATAGTGAGATGTTTTTACAGTGTGTTCTGGGGACAGGCAGCTAGCAGATAGTGAGGAGATGTTTTTACAGTGTGTTCAGGGGACAGGCAGCTAGCAGATAGTGAGATGTTTTTACAGTGTGTTCTGGGGACAGGCAGCTAGCAGATAGTGAGGAGATGTTTTTACAGTGTGTTCAGGGGACAGGCAGCTAGCAGATAGTGAGATGTTTTTACGGTGTGTTCAGGGGACAGGCAGCTAGCAGATAGTGAGATGTTTTTACGGTGTGTTCAGGGGACAGGCAGCTAGCAGATAGTGAGATGTTTTTACGGTGTGTTCAGGGGACAGGCAGCTAGCAGATAGTGAGATGTTTTTACAGTGTGTTCAGGGGACAGGCAGCTAGCAGATAGTGAGGAGATGTTTTTACAGTGTTAGGGGACAGGCAGCTAGCAGATAGTGAGGAGATGTTTTTACAGTGTGTTCAGGGGACAGGCAGCTAGCAGATAGTGAGATGTTTTTACAGTGTGTTCAGGGGACAGGCAGCTAGCAGATAGTGAGGAGATGTTTTTTACAGTGTGTTAGGGGACAGGCAGCTAGCAGATAGTGAGATGTTTTTACAGTGTGTTCTGGGGACAGGCAGCTAGCAGATAGTGAGGAGATGTTTTTACAGTGTGTTCAGGGGACAGGCAGCTAGCAGATAGTGAGATGTTTTTACGGTGTGTTCAGGGGACAGGCAGCTAGCAGATAGTGAGATGTTTTTACGGTGTGTTCAGGGGACAGGCAGCTAGCAGATAGTGAGATGTTTTTACAGTGTGTTCAGGGGACAGGCAGCTAGCAGATAGTGAGGAGATGTTTTTACAGTGTGTTCTGGGGACAGGCAGCTAGCAGATAGTGAGGAGATGTTTTTACAGTGTGTTCAGGGGACAGGCAGCTAGCAGATATTGAGATGTTTTTACAGTGTGTTCAGGGGACAGGCAGCTAGCAGATAGTGAGGAGATGTTTTTTACAGTGTGTTAGGGGACAGGCAGCTAGCAGATAGTAAGATGTTTTTACAGTGTGTTCTGGGGACAGGTAGCTAGCAGATAGTGAGGAGATGTTTTTACAGTGTGTTCAGGGGACAGGCAGCTAGCAGATAGTGAGATGTTTTTACGGTGTGTTCAGGGGACAGGCAGCTAGCAGATAGTGAGATGTTTTTACGGTGTGTTCAGGGGACAGGCAGCTAGCAGATAGTGAGATGTTTTACAGTGTGTTCAGGGGACAGGCAGCTAGCAGATAGTGAGGAGATGTTTTTACAGTGTGTTCTGGGGACAGGCAGCTAGCAGATAGTGAGGAGATGTTTTTACAGTGTGTTCAGGGGACAGGCAGCTAGCAGATATTGAGATGTTTTTACAGTGTGTTCAGGGGACAGGCAGCTAGCAGATAGTGAGGAGATGTTTTTACAGTGTGTTAGGGGACAGGCAGCTAGCAGATAGTAAGATGTTTTTACAGTGTGTTCTGGGGACAGGTAGCTAGCAGATAGTGAGGAGATGTTTTTACAGTGTGTTCAGGGGACAGGCAGCTAGCAGATAGTGAGATGTTTTTACGGTGTGTTCAGGGGACAGGCAGCTAGCAGATAGTGAGGAGATGTTTTTACAGTGTGTTCAGGGGACAGGCAGCTAGCAGATAGTGAGATGTTTTTACGGTGTGTTCAGGGGACAGGCAGCTAGCAGATAGTGAGATGTTTTTACGGTGTGTTCAGGGGACAGGCAGCTAGCAGATAGTGAGATGTTTTTACGGTGTGTTCAGGGGACAGGCAGCTAGCAGATAGTGAGATGTTTTTACGGTGTGTTCAGGGGACAGGCAGCTAGCAGATAGTGAGATGTTTTTACGGTGTGTTCAGGGGACAGGCAGCTTTTTTGACATCTCCTCATGTGACATATTGTAGCCTAAAACACGCGTGACATCTCTTTGAGCACCTTCAATGCCTTAACAATTATCCATAGCTCACCATAGCAGCCAATAATGAACGCCCTAACAACGCCCTGCTAGTATCACAGCAACAGTGGAGTAACACCCTAGTTCAGAAAATGAGTGATTAGCAAAAGGATTGCTCTGTTACTAAGCACTAAGGTCTATATAAAGAGACTTCAGATACAGTATTAGGGGACCACTAAGGTCTATATAAAGAGACTTCAGATACAGTATTAGGGGACCACTAAGGTCTATATAAAAGTATCCAAAGAAAGCCTAAAAGACTTTTCTCAGATCAAATGATTGTAGCTTTTCTATAAGTTTTTTTCTTAAAGCTTTTTTGTGTGTTATTGATTTATTATCTGCTCCAGATTGTCCATTTTAGACACACTACGGTGATAATAACGGTCCAAAATGATTTGAAAAAGAGACGCAAAACTACCACAAAGAGACACAAAGGGACTACAAGAGACGCCAAATGACCCAGATCCGCGTACCTAACCCCTTCCCAAAGCTTGGCTCTGTCTCGTAGCTGTAGCAGAGTGATCCAGACATCTCTCCAGGGTCTCGTAGGTGCCCGACAACCAATAAAATCACTCCTCGAGAGTCTTTATCTGTGCAAAAGGAATAACAAGAGGCACCTTTCAACAGAAGACTCTGCTCGGTGTTCGACGAGACAGACGTGTCAAAGCGTTGGAGCCACTCTGTCTGTTCGTGCGGTGTTTTCTTTCGCACCTTGCCTACATTAGAGTCTGGAAGATCCACGTCTGCTGGGCTGTGGTGGCGTCTGTCACAATCAGGCTCTCCCTCACTGGCACTGGGGATTCTGTGGAACACAGGGACAACGCTGTCATCTAAAAACACCAAAAGAAGGGGGGGGGGTCTAGCTCACCCGGTAAGAGAGTCCTGCAGCGGCCCGGGTTTGAATCCAACCTGCGGCCCTTTGCGGCGTCTCATCCCCCATCTCTCAAATGTCTGTCCACTGTCACTAATGAAGGGAAAAGCCCCAAAAAATAATCTTAAAAAAAAAAAAAACGGACGGTCAACCATGTTATGAGTGTTGTCCACCAGAGGACGCTCTACAACGTCCCTGTTAGTGGTGGCGTTGCATAGTCTGTCCACCAGGGGACGCTCTACAACGTCCCTGTTAGTGATGGCGTTGCATAGTCTGTCCACCAGAGGACGCTCTACAACGTCCCTGTTAGTGATGGCGTTGCATAGTCTGTCCACCAGAGGACGCTCTACAACGTCCCTGTTAGGGATGGCGTTGCATAGTCTGTCCACCAGAGGACGCTCTACAACGTCCCTGTTAGTGATGGCGTTGCATAGTCTGTCCACCAGAGGACGCTCTACAACGTCCCTGTTAGTGATGGCGTTGCATAGTCTGTCCACCAGAGGACGCTCTACAACGTCCCTTTTGTTTACTTTTTTTTGTTAATGTGTTTTTGTTTAAGTTTCATATCTCAAGTTTGTATTTTTATACATTTTATTTATCAGAACTTTAATATATTTTGATGTTCTGTTGTGACAATAAAACAAATTATTATCATATTATTTTAGTGAGAACTCATAAATAACTAAAATAATTAATGTTGGGAAATCTGTTCATGTTTTGTTTTGCTTTTCTGGATTTTTAAAAATATATATTGGCCGATAAATCGGCATGTCAGATTTTTAAATAACCAAATATTCAAATCAAAATCAGCCTCAAAAATCCTTATAGTCGAGCTCTAATTATTATTAACATTCATGCTTATTTTCCTCATCTCCATCATTTGTCTGGAGCGTAGTGTATTTCCTTTAAAACCTCTAAAAGGTCTCTGTGGTACCTGCTGTCCCCACGTCCAGCATGTCCATTGACCGTCTCTCTCCAGGGGGGCGAGCCCCTGCTCCCCCGTCGGGGGAGGCTTGAATCGAGTGACCTTTGAGACAATAACGGGCCGACCCGGCTCTGGCGGGGCCCTGAATGGCGAGCGGGGGCCCC
>NW_022604073.1:10000-15031 GCF_008692095.1 Etheostoma spectabile | reverse complement strand
TGTAAGGTTATTAATATACCATGTAAGGTTATTAATATACCATGTAGGTATTAATATACCATGTAAGGTTATTAATAACCATGTAAGGTTATTAATATACCATGTAGGTGTTATTAATATACCATGTAAGGTGGTTATTAATATACTATGTAAGGTTAAATTAACCATGTAAGGTGGTTATTAATATACCATGTAAGGTGGTTATTAATATACTATGTAAGGTTTAATATACCATGTAAGGTTATTAATATACCATGTAAGGTTATTAATATACCATGTAAGGTTATTAATCTACCTGTAAGGTGGTATTAATATACTATGTAAGGTTATAATATACCATGTAAGGTGTTATTAATATACCATGTAAGGTGGTTATTAATATACCATGTAAGGTATTATATACCATGTAAGGTGGTTATTAATATACCATGTAAGGTGGTTATTAATATACCATGTAAGTTATTAATATACCATGTAAGGTTATTAATATACCATGTAAGGTTATTAATATACCATGTAAGTTATTAATATACCATGTAAGGTTATTAATATACCATGTAAGGTTATAATATACCATGTAAGGTTATTAATATACCATGTAAGGTGGTTATTAATATACTATGTAAGGTTATTAATACCATGTAAGGTGGTTATTAATATACCATGTAAGGTGGTTATTAATATACCATGTAAGGTTATTAATATACCATGTAAGGTTATAATATACTATGTAAGGTTATTATATACCATGTAAGGTTATTATATACCATGTAAGGTTATAATATACCATGTAAGGTGGTTATTAATATACCATGTAAGGTTATTAATATACCATGTAGGTGGTTATTAATATACCATGTAAGGTGGTTATAATATACCATGTAAGGTGGTTATTAATCCTGTAAGGTGGTTATTAATACCATGTAAGGTGGTTATTAATATACCATGTATAGGTGGTTATTAATATACCATGTAAGGTGGTTATTAATATACCATGTAAGGTTATTAATATACCATGTAAGGTTATTAATATACCATGTAAGGTTATTAATATACCATGTAAGGTTATTAATATACCATGTAAGGTGGTATTAATATACATGTAAGGTTATTAATATACCATGTAAGGTTATAATATACCATGTAAGGTTATTAATATACCATGTAAGGTTATTAATATACCATGTACGTTATTAATATACCATGTAAGGTGGTTATTAATATACCATGTAAGGTTATTAATATACCATGTAAGGTGTTATTAATATACCATGTAAGGTTATTAATATACCATGTAAGGTTATTAATATACCATGTAAGGTTATTAATTACCATGTAAGGTTATTAATATACCATGTAAGGTTATTAATATACCATGTAAGGTATTAATATACCATGTAAGGTGGTTATTATATACCATGTAAGGTTATTAATATACCATGTAAGGTTATTAAATATACCATGTAAGGGGTATTAATATACCATGTAAGGTGGTTATTAAATATACCATGTACGTTTATTATATACCATGTAAGGTTATTAATATACCATGTAAGGTGGTTATTAATATACCATGTACGTTATTAATATACCATGTAAGGTATTAATATACCATGTAAGGTGGTTATTAATATACCATGTACGTTATTAATATACCATGTAAGGTTATTAATATACCATGTAAGTGGTTATTAATATACCATGTACGTTATTAATATACCATGTAAGGTTATTAATATACCATGTAAGGTGGTTATTAATATACCATGTACGTTATTAATATACCATGTAAGGTTATTAATATACCATGTAAGGTTATTAATATACCATGTAGGTGGTTATTAATATACATGTAAGGTTATTAATACCATGTAAGGTTATTAATATACCATGTAAGGTTATTAATATACCATGTAAGGTGGTTATTAATATACCATGTAAGGTTATTAATATACCATGTAAGGTTATTAATATACCATGTAAGGTTATTAATATACCATGTAAGGTTATTAATATACCATGTAGGTTATTAATATACCATGTAAGGTATTAAATACCATGTAAGGTGGTTATTAATATACCATGTAAGGGTTATTAATATACCATGTAAGGTATTAATATACCATGTAAGGTTATTAATATACCATGTAAGGTGGTTATTAATATACCATGTAAGGTGTTATTAATATACCATGTAAGGTGGTTATTAATATACTATGTAAGGTTATTAATATACCATGTAAGGTGGTTATTAATATACCATGTAAGGTTATTAATATACTATGTAAGGTTATTAATATACCATGTAAGGTTATTAATATACATGTAAGGTATTAATATACCATGTAAGGTTATTAATATACCATGTAAGGTTATTAATATACCATGTAAGGTTATTAATATACCATGTAAGGTTATTAATATACCATGTAAGGTTATTAATATACCATGTAAGGTTATTAATATACCATGTAAGGTTATTAATATACCATGTAAGGTTATTAATATACCATGTAAGGTTATTAATATACCATGTAAGGTTATAATATACATGTAAGGTTATTAATATACCATGTAAGGTTATTAATATACCATGTAAGGTTATTAATATACCATGTAAGGTTATTAATATACTATGTAAGGTTATTAATATACCATGTAAGGTGGTTATTAATATACCATGTAAGGTGGTTATTAATATACCATGTAAGGTTATTAATATACCATGTAAGGTATTAATATACCATGTAAGGTGGTTATTAATATACCATGTAAGGTGGTTATTAATATACCATGCAAGGTTATTAATATACCATGTAAGGTTATTAATATACCATGTAAGGTTATTAATATACCATGTAAGGTTATTAATATACCATGTAAGGTTATTAATATACCATGTAAGGTTATTAATATACCATGTAAGGTTATTAATATACCATGTAAGGTTATTAATATACCATGTAAGGTTATTAATATACCATGTAAGGTTATTAATATACCATGTAAGGTTATTAATATACCTGTAAGGTGGTTATTATATACCATGTAAGTTATTAATATACCATGTAAGGTTATTAATATACCATGTAAGGTTATTAATATACCATGTAAGGTTATTAATATACCATGTAAGGTTATTAATATACCATGTAAGGTTATTAATATACCATGTAAGGTGGTTATTAATATACCATGTAAGGTGGTTATTAATATACCATGTAAGGTGGTTATTAATATACCATGTAAGGTGGTTATTAATATACCATGTAAGGTTATTAATATACCATGTAAGGTTATTAATATACCATGTAAGGTATTAATATACCATGTAAGGTTATTAATATACCATGTAAGGTTATTAATATACCATGTAAGGTTATTAATATACCATGTAAGGTGGTTATTAATATACCATGTAAGTGGTTATTAATATACCATGTAAGGTTATTAATATACCATGTAAGGTTATTAATATACCATGTAAGGTTATTAATATACCATGTAAGGTTATTAATATACCATGTACGGTTATTAATATACTATGTAAGGTTATAATTACCATGTAAGGTGGTTATTAATATACCATGTAAGGTGGTTATAATATACCATGTAAGGTGGTTATTAATATACCATGTAAGGTGGTTATTTATATACCATGTAAGGTGGTTATTAATATACCATGTAAGGTTGTTATTATATACCATGTAAGTGGTTATTATATACCATGTAAGGTTATTAATATACCATGTAAGGGTTATTAATATACCATGTAAGGTGGTTATTAATATACCATGTAAGGTTATTAATATACCATGTAAGGTGGTTATTAATATACCATGTAAGGTTATTAATACCATGTAAGGTGGTTATTAATATACCATGTAAGGTTATTAATATACCATGTAAGGTTATTAATATACCATGTAAGGTTATTAATATACCATGTAAGGTTATTAATATACCATGTAAGGTTATTAATATACCATGTAAGGTTATAATATACATGTAAGGTTATTAATATACCATGTAAGGTTATTAATATACCATGTAAGGTGGTTATTAATATACCATGGTAAGGTTATTAATATACCATGTAAGTTATTAATATACCATGTAAGGATATTAATATACCATGTAAGGTTATTAATATACCATGTAAGGTTATTAATATACCATGTAAGGTGGTTATTAATATACCATGTAAGGTTATTAATATACCATGTACGGTTATTAATATACCATGTAAGGTGGTTATTAATATACCATGTAAGGTTATTAATATACCATGCAAGGTTATTAATATACCATGTAAGGTTATTAATATACCATGTAAGGTTATTAATATACATGTAAGGTTATTAATATACCATGTAAGGTTATTAATATACCATGTAAGGTGGTTATTAATATACCATGTAAGGTTATTAATATACCATGTAAGGTGGTTATTAATATACCATGTAAGGTGGTTATTAATATACCATGTAAGGTTATTAATATACCATGTAAGGTGGTTATTAATATACCATGTAAGGTTATTAATATACCATGTAAGGTTATTAATATACCATGTAAGTGGTTATTAATAATACCATGTAAGGTTATTAATATACCATGTAAGGTGGTTATTAATATACCATGTAAGGTGGTTATTAATATACCATGTAAGGTTATTAATATACCATGTAAGGTTATTAATATACCATGTAAGGTGTTATTAATATACTATGTAAGGTTATTAATATACTATGTAAGGTTATTAATATACCATGTAAGGTTATTAATATACCATGTAAGGTGGTTATTAATATACCATGTAAGGTTATTAATATACTATGTAAGGTTATTAATATACTATGTAAGGTTATTAATATACCTGTAAGGTTATTAATATACCATGTAAGGTTATTAATATACCATGTAAGGTTATTAATATACCATGTAAGGTTATTAATATACCATGTAAGGTTATTAATATACCATGTAAGGTTATTAATACCATGTAAGGTTATTAATATACCATGTAAG
>NW_022604073.1:0-5000 GCF_008692095.1 Etheostoma spectabile | reverse complement strand
TCCAGAACATAACCCATTCATCCAGAACATGACCCATTCATCTAGAACATGACCCATTCATCTAGAACATAACCCATTCATCTAGAACATGACCCATTCATCCAGAACATGACCCATTCATCCAGAACATAACCCATTCATCCAGAACATAACCCATTAATCTAGAACATAACCCATTCATCCAGAACATAACCCATTCATCTAGAACATAACCCATTCATCCAGAACATGACGCATTCATCCAGAACATAACCCATTCATCCAGAACATAACCCATTTATCCAGAACATAACCCATTCATCAAGAACATGACCCATTCATCCAGAACATAACCCATTCATCCAGAACATAACCCATTCATCCAGAACATAACCCATTCATCCAGAACATAACCACTATGCTACCGCCTGACTTTTGCACTATTACATTGACTGTCGACTGGATGAATAATTGAATAATTGCACATTTTCAACTCAAATGTTGCTGCTCTTATTGTCTTCATTGTGTATATCTTCTTATTTTTACTTTTTACATTGTTTATTGTTCATTGTTTGTCTGTGGACCTGAGAAACATGGAGTCTAGAACAGTCTAATAATGATTGTGTCCCAGCTGCAGCAGCAGGTAAAGCCTCTTACCTGCACAGGTACGTCCAGGTGAGTGAAAAACAGGCAGGTCACTCTGAAAGTCACAACTCACCTGCTGCTGCCTTCAGGGCCGGCTGGGAAACTTCAGCTTCAGTCTGAGGGTAAGTCACAACTCCCCTGCTGCTGCCTTCAGGGCCGGCTGGGAAACTTCAGCTTCAGTCTGAGGGTAAGTCACAACTCACCTGCTGCTTTCAGGGTCAGCTGGGAAACTTCAGCTCCAGTCTGAGTCACAACTCAGCTGCTTTTTTTTATTCATATAAAGTTCTGTTGGGATTGTACTGCAGTACATTTCAGGTTGTGTTCAATGACTCCACCGTGTCTGTAGTACTCTCTCACTACTGCAGTACTTTAACAGGGATGTACTTCCATCTAGTACCATAATGAAACCTTTTACATACTATAATATTTAATGAATATTTATTGTATGACCGAGGACAGTGACTATGATCAGCTCGTGTTTCTGATCTAAAGAAACGTTTCACTGTTAGTTCTGTTATTTTATGGTGTATTAAATATATATTATATATATATTACAGTGTATATATACACGTCTCTGTAGTAACGTGAGTACCACGTCCAGGGAGCGTTGTCATTCTCAAGGATACTTTTATACTTTAAGTACATTTCCAAGTTTGTACTTTGTTACTTTTACTTGAGTAAAGAAGTTAAATTAGTACTTCTACTTCTACCACAGTATTTTTAACACAAGTATCTGTACTTCTACTTGAGTATAGGAAGTGAGTACTTTTACCATCTCTACACACAGCCCCTCCCCTCCTGTACGTCTCCATGGAAACAGTCTGTCGCCAGATTTAGCAACTTTTAAACAAAAGTCTCTCCTGCAGGGTGTGTGTCTGGTGTGTAGATGTGTGTGTGAGTGTGTATCTGATGAGCAGGTGTGTAGATGTGTGTGAGTGTGTATCTGATGAGCAGGTGTGTAGATGTGTGTGAGTGTGTATCTGATGAGCAGGTGTGTAGATGTGTGTGAGTGTGTATCTGATGAGCAGGTGTGTAGATGTGTGTGAGTGTGTATCTGATGAGCAGGTGTGTAGATGTGTGTGAGTGTGTATCTGATGAGCAGGTGTGTAGATGTGTGTGTGTGTATCTGATGAGCAGGTGTGTAGATGTGTGTAAGTGGTATCTGATGAGCAGGTGTGTAGATGTGTGTGATTGTATCTGATGAGCAGGTGTGTAGATGTGTGTGAGTGTGTATCTGATGAGCAGGTGTGTAGGTGTGTGTGAGTGTGTATCTGATGAGCAGGTGTGTAGATGTGTGTGAGTGTGTATCTGATGAGCAGGTGTGTAGATGTGTGTGAGTGTGTATCTGATGAGCAGGTGTGTAGATGTGTGTGTGAGTGTGTATCTGATGAGCAGGTGTGTAGATGTGTGTGAGTGTGTATCTGATGAGCAGGTGTGTAGATGTGTGTGAGTGTGTATCTGATGAGCAGGTGTGTAGATGTGTGTGAGTGTGTATCTGATGAGCAGGTGTGTAGATGTGTGTGTGAGTGTGTATCTGATGAGCAGGTGTGTAGATGTGTGTGAGTGTGTATCTGATGAGCAGGTGTGTAGATGTGTGAAGATGTGTGTGAGTGTGTATCTGGTGTGTAGATGTGTGTAGATGTGTGTGTGAGTGTGTATCTGATGAGCAGGTGTGTAGATGTGTGTAGATGTGTGTGAGTGTGTATCTGGTGTGTAGATGTGTGTGAGTGTGTATCTGGTGTGTAGATGTGTGTGTGTGTATATCTGATGAGCAGGTGTGTAGATGTGTAGATGTGTGTGAACATCACTTACATCAACATCATTACATTTGAAGGAACACACACACACACCACACACACACACACACACACAAACAGACACTGACACACACACACACACACACACACACAAACAGACACTGACACACACACACACACACACACACACACACACACAGAAATGAAATGAAACCAAAGTGTCGAGTTAAAGATCAAAATTTATTTTCCTTTAAAATCAACAAATTAAATTTCACATTCAAAACATGGCGGATTGGCGGCAGTGCTCGTTTCCACGGCAACAAAGTGCCGGTGGAGTCGACCGGGAGGAGGAGCGACGTGATTGGCTGAGGTTGAGACAATTCATTTGCTGCCACAGTAACACGGAGCAGGGCGTTGCTGATTGGCTGAGAGGGTCAGTAGGGTTTCCTCTGGAGGAACCTGGAGAACATGGCGAAGGCTGCGATTGGTTTATCTGACGGGACCATGTGACCAGAACCCTGGGGGGACACAGACAAGACAAAGATCCTCAATAAGTAGCGAACAGGTCCTTCAATGAAATCACAGGCTGCATCTCAAGTCCTTTATCTGACAGCTGCTGGACTCCTCGGTCACAGAGGACCGGGAACCAAGGAGGGATCACAGAGGACCGGGAACCAAGGAGGGATCACAGAGGACCGGGAACCAAGGAGGGATCACAGAGGACCGGGAACCAAAGAGGGATCACAGAGGACCGGGAACCAAGGAGGGATCACAGAAGACCGAGCCTCGGGGACTGGGAACCAAGGAGGGATCACAGAGGACCGGGAACCAAGGAAGGATCACAGAGGACCGGGAACCAAGGAGGGATCACAGAGGACCGGGAACCAAGGAGGGATCACAGAAGACCGAGCTCGGGGACTGGGAACCAAGGAGGATCACAGAGGACCAAGCCTCGGGGACTGGGAACCAAGGAGGGATCACAGAGGACCGGGAACCAAGGAGGGATCACAGAGGACCGGGAACCAAGGAGGGATCACAGAGGACCGAGCCTCGGGGACTGGGAACCAAGGAGGGATCACAGAGGACCGAGCCTCGGGGACTGGGAACCAAGGAGGGATCACAGAGGACCGAGCCTTGGGGACCGGGAACCAAGGAGGGATCACAGAGGACTGGGAACCAAGGAGGGATCACAGAGGACCGAGCCTCGGGGACTGGGAACCAAGGAGGGATCACAGAGGACCGGGAACCAAGGTGGGATCATAGAGGACCGAGCCTCGGGGACTGGGAACCAAGGAGGGATCACAGAGGACCGGGAACCAAGGTGGGATCATAGAGGACTGGGAACCAAGGAGGGATCACAGAGGACCGGGAACCAAGGAGGGATCACAGAGGACCGAGCCTCGGGGACTGGGAACCAAGGAGGGATCACAGAGGACTGGGAACCAAGGAGGGATCACAGAGGACCGAGCCTCGGGGACCGGGAACCAAGGAGGGATCACAGAGGACCGAGCCTCGGGGACTGGGAACCAAGGAGGGATCACAGAGGACTGGGAACCAAGGAGGGATCACAGAGGACCGAGCCTCTGGGACTGGGAACCAAGGAGGGATCACAGAGGACCGGGAACCAAGGTGGGATCACAGAGGACTGGGAACCAAGGAGGGATCACAGAGGACCGGGAACCAAGGTGGGATCACAGAGGACTGGGAACCAAGGAGGGATCACAGAGGACCGAGCATCGAGGACCGGTCATCGAGGACCGAGGAGGATCTGTAGGGTTTCTAATTTCAGGGTTATGAGATGCAGCCGGTGCCGCCCCAGAGATGACATCACTGAGGGGGTGCCGCCCCAGAGATGACATCACTGAGTGGGTGCCGCCCCAGAGATGACCTCCCTGGAGCTAAAGACCACGTCCTCCCTGCGGTCCGCCGTTACCTTGACGGTGAGGAAGGCGATGTTGTCGAACTCTTTGACGAATCCTCCAACCTGCTGACTGTCTGCATCGCCGTAGAGCCAGGTACGCCGCTGCACCGCCACCTGACGGAGGAACCGCTATTAAGCAGAATCATCACTTTACACCACACACACACATATATACCCACCTATACACACATATACACACTTTTGGGACATAATTTGAAGTTGGAAAAAAGGTAATAAATTGCAATATCCCTTAAATATTGCAAATGTTTAAGATATTAAGATAATGTCGTATTGTGATGTAAGTAGTGTGACAATATCATGAAATCACATCACGAGGAGATCGCATCCCGAGGAGATGACATCCCGAGGAGATGGCATCCCGAGGAGATGACATCCCGAGGAGATGGCATCCCGAGGAGATGACATCCCGAGGAGATCGCATCCCGAGGAGATCGCATCCCGAGGAGATGACATCCGAGGAGATCGCATCCCGAGGATATCAGATCCCGAGGATATCAGATCCGAGAGATGACATCCTGAGATACCCGGTGATGGCATAAGTTTCAGCCAGGTGTAAAACATGCTGTAAACTAAGAATACTTTCAAAAAATAACTAAGAATACTTTTTTTTTTTTTAAATCAGTAAAAAATGCAAAGTGAGTGAACAAAAGGATTCCATAGGTCAGAGATGAGGTTAC